>NW_026729245.1:0-129125 GCF_030272615.1 Cryptomeria japonica | reverse complement strand
ATCATCAAGTTACATACAATATAGATGAGCCTTCTTACAGAGGCAAGGCTAGGAGACAACAGAGCACAATGATGTCATGTGGCTCAATGAGATGCAAGGGTAGGTAGGATAAATAGTAAAATATTTTACATGAGGTGGATCACCCACTGAAGGTGGAATTATCACTCCACAATAAGTGGATATGATAATTAAAAACAAGATCACACCATAAAAGGTGGAAATTCTCCTATGTACACACTCCCAATGTAGCACATCTCCCTACGTGTCTCATATAAAAACTACTATGATATGCATGTACCTAAGTAAACTTAAGTAAAGTGTAATTATATCCAAATGAATAAATAATTACACCAACAATAAAAAAAACATAAGACATTTATCCATAGTCTCAACCACTTTATTGTATTAATAATGCACTGAGCAAAAAGAATAAGATGTGACATCCTTCCCCACTAGGAAGATACATCATCCAAAACTTATTATAAAAATACTAAAACAATAAATATAGTAGACCAATGCAAATGTCAAAGTATCACACTAAGCAAAACAAAGTACCATAATTTAAGTTCTCAAATGAGGATAAGAACAATATATATCCTCTATATTCTCCCATGTGTCACTATCCACAAATACTTTATCCCATTAGACCTTATATTGAATAATAATCTATTACACAACTTAACATCATTCCAATCTAGAATTTGAATGGGCTCTGCCAGCACCACTCTTGGATACCAAATCTATAAAGCATGCCAATCAAGTATATGAGTAGCATCAAGATGATGTTTCTTAAGCATAGATGCATGAAATATATTATGGATATGATTAAAGATCATTATATTAGATAAAGTCTATATGTAGCTACAGTCATTACTTCTGACACATCAAATAGACCTACAAATCTAGGTGCTAGTTTGGCTAATTTTTCCAATGATATAGAAATCTTATGAGGTTTAACCCTCAAAAAGACTTTGTTTTGAAAGTCCTATTCTTACGTGCATAGCTCTTCTATTTTTTTTCTACCTTCTTTAACCACCCCTTGGTCAATCTCATTTCATCATGCATCTCCTAAGAATATTTGAACCAATTCCAATCTTGTATTCAACTAGATATCCAAAATGATATGTGTACAATACTTTCATCCATAAAGAGCTTTAAATGGTGTCATACCAAAGATGCATGATAGGAGTTATTATATGCAAAATCTTCCAATGGAAGATACTCCTCCAACCTAGACTATTAATCCATGAAATACATCCTAAGCAGGTCTTCGACTACTTGCTTCACTATCTTTGTTTGTCAAACTAAAATTCAATATTGTCCCAAATATTTCATTCAATATTTTCCAAAATCTAGAAATTATATGAGTATCTCATTTTGATATGATCATCTCAAGTACTCAATTCAAATGCAATATCTCTCAGAAAAACTTCTTAGCTGAAGTAAACAATCCATACTTAAAAATCCTTTGGGTGAAGTACGCTACCTTGGTCAACTTATCCACAATTACCAAAATGACATCATGTTTATTCTTTGATATAGGCAACCCTTAAATAAAATCCATGCTAATAACTTGTCATTTATATTCAAGTATGTCATGTGACTATACAAACCTACTAGGTGTACATGCTTAGTCTTGGCTTGTTTGCAGTCCAATCATCAAGCTACAAATTCAATCTCATCCTTCTCAATTCTTGGCTAAAAATATACAGATCTCAATTTTCCTACCATCTTGGCTATTCCTAGGCACCTTGAATAAGGTGTGTTGTGGATCTCCTCTAACATCAACCTCCTCGAATCCCTAAGTTTAGAATGTACATTCTCCCTTGGTAGCTTAATAATCTATCTAACTAAAAAAAATATCTATTAAATCGATGGTCCAAGGGGTTTTTCTCTACATCTTTCTCCATCATGGAATAATCTCTTTGAAGATTATGAACCACTTTCTTGAATTAGACCTTTTAGTAATAATGGCTGCTAGATGCATTCTTCTACTAAGAGAATCTATTTCTCTATGTTTCATCTCCTTGTAGCAATCATGTTTGCACTCCAATCATCAAGCTACAAATTCAATCTCATCCCTCTCGAGTCTTGGCTAAAAATATAAAGATCTCAATTTTCCTACCATGGTGTGTTGTGGATCTCCTCTAACATCAACTTCCTCAAATTCCTAAGTTTAGAATGTACATTCTCCCTTGGTATCTTAATAATAAAATCTAACTAAAACAAATATCTATTAAATCGATGATCCAAGGGGTTTTTCTCTACATCTTTCTCCATCGTGGAATAATCTCTTTGAAGACTACAAACCACTTTCTCAAATTATAGCTTGTAGTAATCATGGCTGCTAGATGCCTTCTTCTACTAAGAGCATCTATTTCTCTATGTTTCATCTCCTTAATGTATTCAATCCTAAATTTATATTCAGTAAGAAACTATATCTATCTATTTTTGTGAGCATTGAGATTGGGTTGAGTAAATATATATTTAAGGCCTAGGTCGTCCATCTTCAATTCAAAAGGCTTACCCAAAATATAGTGCCTCCACATCTAAAGCACATGAATTATGGCTACTAACTCTAGGTCATGGGATGCATAGTTCACCTTATATTATTTCAACTTCCTAGAATAATAGGCAACAACTTGCCCATTCTGCATTAGCACTCCTCCTACACCTTATCCTTATGCATTTTGTTATCACCATGAATTACCCATTTGGATTATGTACAATCAATATAGGATTTGAAATGAGCTTCTTCAAAAATTGGAAAGCTTGGTCACACTTCTCATTCCACTCAAACCTTTTCCCTTTCTATGGAGTGAAGTGATTGGTGCTACAATTTTAGAAAATCCTTATACAAACTTCTTGTAGTATCTTGCAAGTCCCATGAAGCTCTAGATTTTAGTTACATTATATGGTGTAGGCAACCCCACGATTGCTTTTATTTTCTCTAGATCAACTACAATCTCTCCCATTGAAATCATAAGGTGTAGATAATTCACCTTGTCCTTGTAGAAAGTACACTTGAATAGCTTACCAAAGATCTTATTCTCCCTTAGGAATTGTAAAACTATCCTCAATCTCTTGATGCAATGTTCAATAGAGTCATGAAATTTGTAGCATTATTTGACTCGAATGACACTAATGTGAAATCGTAGTAGCCATAATAAGTCCTAAAAGCTATCTTTTAAATATCCTCTTCCTTAATCCTCAATTTGTGGTAGCCATATCTAAGGGACCTATCTTAGATAATATTATAGATCCTCTCATCTGATCAAAGAGATCATTAATCCTTCATAGGGGATACCCATTCTTGACTTTTACTTTGTTCAACATCCCATAGTCAATACACAAGCACAAGGTCCCATTATTTTTCTTCACAAAAATGAGCAGTCCACTGCATGGAGATAGACTAGGTCTAATAATCCCTTGGTTCAAAAACTCCTGCAACTATGACTTCAATTCATACACCATAATGCATTTCACCCAATAAACCTCTCTTGTATGATGAGGGTGGATTTTATAAAAAATGATAATGTGGTTGCTTAAACCATTAGCACGACATTGTAGTGACGGCAATTGATTACTAGTAATGGTTCCCTAAAGAATCTATTTATAAAGATGTAGGATTGTTGATCAGTAATGGAGATCTAATAAGATATCAAAAATCAAGATCGAGTTGTTAAAGTGATTATGAGGTAAATGGTGGAGGATAATTAGTATTTTTAAATGATTTTGAGGGATGGTTATAAAATGGTTACGAAATGAGTGGAGAGGAATAAAATAATTTTTTAATTCTTTTATATTTATTTTTGGTGCTTATGTGGGGACTTTTAGTCAATTTTATTTGTTGGATTTTTTGTGGATGGGACATTAAATAGGAATTGGGACTCCAAAATTTGTGTTAAGACATAGGGAAATGGATTAGAACTTAAGGAAAATTAGGAATAATTTGTATAATAGGATGAAGACATAACAATGAATTACTTACATTTAGGAAATAATCAATATTAAATTAATTGATAGCTATCTATTGTGATATTTATTGTGTAATATCTTTGAAAAACATCAATAATGCATGGAAATATCTTCAAGGTTGTTTCGTTCTTATTAGATCAACAGTTTATTTTTAAAGTGACACACCCATAAAATTCTTGAAAACTAGTAATATCATGTAAATGTATTATCAAATGACTCAAGCACAAATATTTATGTCCATAGTAACAATACACTATATAAAATGACTATAGAAAATAGAAATGTACAAAATATTATTACTAATTATCCCTCATCCTCCATACATTTCATTAGAAAAACATATGTCAATATAATTAACTAAATTTAACATGCATTGTCAAGCCTTTAGAAATTCGCGTAACTTTAGGATATTGAAAATCAGAGATCAGTGCTTTGAATACAAATAAATAGATTTTGATGATGCACAAAATGTCAAGCCTGAGATAACAGAAATCTAATTGTTGATGACCATTCGAATTTTAAAAGACTCGGGCTCTCATAGGATAGTCCGGTCGTGGCTTCTTTGCTTCTACCATAGCACGTGGAGTTCTCTTCTCCGTATAAACAACTAAACTCCTCCTTCAATACTCAATGTATCCATCTATCCGAAACATACTGGAAAAAATCAGCTTTGAGCGGTCTATATTATTAAAATTAATTGTGAAATATTTTTTTTTATCAATGTTTGGAATAATATTCTGTCTCATTATCAGAATATACTGTACTGAGTCAGAATTCTTATCCATGATCTATTGTCGGAATGTAGAAAGTCAAGATTTATACTATATGTTCCAAAACGTTGATGACTCTTCGCATCTTGATTGAAAATATTTACACAGTAAAATCTAAAATCTTTCAAAGAAAAGTTTGAATGTGACCAGGGTTGCCGTAACATACATCGCTTCTCAACCTAGGATTAGGCTTCCTTGGTAACAGTTCATATTCATTCAATCCAGGCTGTATAATGCCAACAGTTTCAGATCTTGCGCTTCTTGTAGATGTTCTGGTCGCATCTTCATATAAAACCTAGACAAATTAAAAAAAGACAAATTGGGAAAAGAAAAACTATAAAAGGACAAGAGGGCTTTCGTGTGATATACGGCTCTTAAAGTCGGGTCTTTGCTTCTTTGCTTCCTTCTTACCTTCGTAGGAGGTGGAGCTCTCTATATAAGTGACATACCCCTCCTTGTATCTTCATTCAGTCTTTGCTGTATGCGATATAGATACTACTTATAATGGCAAAAGTATCAGATCTTGCGCTTCTTCTTGTGGCTGGAATGGCCATATCTCTTTACATTCAAGGTAAGCTGTCATAGTAACATAATGCGTGTTGTATGAGGTTGAATAGTATAAACATTTCCAAGGCTAACAATAATAGTATGTGTGTATTATTTGTCACAGAGGCGAGAGCAGTTAAGTTTGATATAAAGAACCAGTGCGGGTACACAGTGTGGGCGGCGGGATTACCCGGAGGAGGGCAGCAGCTGACCCAGGGTCAGACATGGACGGTTAATTTGGCGGCGGGGACACAGTCGGCAAGATTCTGGGGTCGAACCGGCTGCTCTTTCGATGCGAGCGGCAAAGGAACCTGTCAAACCGGTGACTGCGGCGGCCAACTGAGCTGCACAGTCTCGGGAGCTGTTCCCGCCACGCTGGCCGAGTACACTCAGAGCGACCAGGACTATTACGACGTGTCGCTAGTGGACGGCTTCAATATTCCTCTTTCCATCAACCCTACCAATGCACAGTGCACTGCCCCTGCATGCAAAGCCGACGTGAACGCTGTGTGCCCTGCTGAATTGAAGGTTGCCGGCGGATGCAAGAGTGCCTGCGTTGCCTTTCAAACAGACCAGTATTGCTGCACTGGCAGCTATACCAACAGCTGTCCTGCGACAAACTACTCAATGATATTCAAGCAGCAGTGCCCTCAGGCCTACAGTTATGCCAAGGACGATACGGCCACATTCGCTTGCCCCTCCGGTACAGACTACACTATTGTATTCTGTCCCTAGATATATATAGGATTATGTTTGTGTGTGGACTAATATATTAATAAGTGTTGTCATCTTCGTATTGACACTGTGGTGTAGCCGCGTAGGCCGTTGCAACGCTCACCACTTATTATCAATAAAACATTGCTGTCATTTTACCAGTAATGAGAGAAGCGTAATTCACACGCAATACACTGTTCCGAGAGAATATTAAAAATAAATATATACTTTGATATTTTATTTTCTTTATATTTAAAAATTAGGTGTCATATATTTTCTTAAAGACTTGTTTCATAGCTAAGATATGAGATGCTTCTCCTCCTATTGTCATTAAGACAGGTTACGCCTATTACTATAATCATATGATTATTTATAAAAATTTTAACATATAAATTAATAAAAATATTGGTAAAACTATTTTGTTGAAAGAACGTAAAGTTATTTGTTTAAATGGAATATACATTCTTAATTGTATATCTTTGTATATTTTTTGTCACATAAAATTCAATAATGATAATTGTGTCTTCTATTGGATAGGGTTCTTAACGTTATACAAGATAATCTACTATCGAGGATAAAATAGTTATTGTAAAAAATGGTGTACATGCACTCCAATATTTTCACAATCAATTTGTACCTTATACTAGATGTTTAGATAGGAGTTCCTCAATTGTAAATTATTCAAAAAGGAAGGTTGCTAGTCTAACACATCTATGTGCAAGGAGCATCATTTGTATTTATTTTGGAGTTAAAAAGTGAATAATAATATTTACGCATTTTATGGGTACAAAAGAAACAATTATTTATATGCATTTTATGGCTGCATAATGAAAATATAATGTATGTCCATTTTGTTGGTACAAAATAGATTACTAATGTTAGAATATTACCGATGCAAAATAGAACTATGTTCATGCATTTCTGAGCATATAGTGAAATAGTTGTGAGTATGAATCTTGTTTGCACAAGAAAATGATCATTGTATGAATTTTGAGTGTATAACAAGATTTCCTTGCATGTGTTTGTCCAGGGTTATAAAAGAGATTGAATTGGAGTACTAAGGTGTTGTGGTTTTATGAAATAGTGTGTTTTACAATATGTACATATACTAAGTGTCTATGTTTTTCTTATTGAAATGGTTTTGTTTTTTTTTAAATTAAAGTGTGTATTTTGAGATGGAAGAGCTTTGGGAATCCTTTGATGGATGTCACTAGAAAATTGTGTTTTTTTATGAAAATTTGAAAGTAAAATTTTAAATCATGATTGATACTTGATTTTTTGTTTTGTTAGTCTATGTATCTTATGCAGGTCAAGAAGCTAATGCCCTCATTTATGTGTATTTTTACTATGTGAAACTCTTCTCATTCTTTTTAAGAACCAAAATAGTCAACTCGGTATTCTTTCATGTGTTAGGAAGTTTAGGAGTATTGTAAGTTTAGACAAAATGTAACCATTACTTTTCAAGTTTACATCATTTAATTATGTTTGATGAATGCTTTAATTACTTTTAATACATCAAAACCTACATACACTATGAGAGATATATGTCCTTATCCCTTTGATAAGAGTATTCCAATGCCTCCGTTTCCTGCACACTTTGTGACACCAAAATTTGACAAATATAGAGGGAGAGGAGACCCCAAGGCACATATAAGACAATTCTTCACAGCTTGCATTGAGGTAGCGGCAGAAGAAACATACTTGATGAGGTTGTTCCCACAGAGCTTAGGCGATCAAGCTATGGAATGGTTTTCTCAATTACCTCCTGGTATTAAGTCATGGGGCGACTTGGCAGAGGCATTCATTCAGCATTTCTCTTACAACATTGAAACAGATGTCTCAGTTACTACCTTGTGCAACACCAAGCAAAAAGAGGGAGAATCTTTTGCATCATTCTTACAAAGATGGAGAAATCTAGCCAGCAGATGCTCTTGCGAAATCCCACAGAAACAAATGGTAGAAATATTCACACAAAATGTTAACAAGGCTATTGGATATGATCTCAGGAAAGCTTGTTTGTCTACATTCAAAGATGTTATCGAAAAGGGCCTAGCAACAGAAAAAGTCTTAATTGAACAAGGAGTTATCAAACTATTCAAAGAAAACAAAGAGGACTTTAAAGGAAAGGATAAACCAAAATTTTGGAACAAGAACAAGAACACAGTTAATGATGGTGTTGTTGATGCCAACACAGTGAGACCCAAGTTTTTTTTTTCTGGATCAAGTTCTACCAACAATCAAGTGAACAATCAAACAACTTCTAAACCTCGAAGGAAGTACACTCCATTGGGAGAACCACTTGAATCAGTATTCAAAAAGCTTGTGGCAAACAAAGTGATCACAGTTCCAGATTTTCCTCCATATGAACCAAAGGTCAAACCAAATTGGTGGAATGATGATGAGTATTGTGAGTTTCATAAGAGCAAGGGTCATAAGACAAGTAATTGCCATCGATTGAAGAACATTGTGCAAGATCTCATTGATAGAGGAGATATTGAGATTGAGGGACATTCATCTAACCAAGAACATGAGGTGTTTAAGGAACCATTCCCAAAACATGACAAAGGAAAAGGCAAAGTCACAGATGATCAAGCCAATTACACTAGAGCACCTTACAATTATGATTCTACTATCAATCACATCTCGATGGACAATCATATCTCTACTATTACTATCAAGAACAAAAATCCTGAGAATCCTTCTCAGAGACCCAAGATTGTCCTAAAGGGTGTTGGCTCTTCGTCTGAATCTACCTCTGAATGTCATGTTACAACTCGTCGAGGTAAAATCATGTTGCCAGGTGCCTCCACTAAGAATACCAATCCTTCATCAATCAAACCTGAGTACGACCTTGTAGAACAATTAGGGAAGACACCTGCGCTCATCTCCATTCTTGAGCTCTTACGTATATCCCCTGCACATAAAGCCATCCTTGACAAAATCTTGAGAGACACTACTGTCCCTACTGATCTAAACGTGGACCAGTTTCAAGCCATGGTGGGATACCTATCCGTTCCGCACTCCCTCACATTCAGAGAAGCCGATGATGCCTCCATAAGTCAGCCACATAATGCACCTTTACACATTGAAGCCTTCATACATAAACATCGAATAAAGCGAGTCCTGATAGATGGAGGAGCAGGTCTAAATATTTGTACATTGAGCACCATCAGACAATTGGGATATTCTGACAAAGCTGTGAATTCTTCAAACCAAATCACCATCAAGGCTTATGATGATGAAGAGCGTTCATCCAAGGGCACAGTTACCTTACCACTAAGAATCAGGCCAGTCACAAAGGATGTGGTTTGTCAAGTCCTAGATCTAGATCTCACATATAACATATTGCTAGGACGTCCTTGGATTCATGAAATGAGGGCAGTCCCATCAACATATCATCAATGCATTAAGTTTCCTCATAATGGAGTCGAGGTAACAGTCAATGGTGATCCAAATCCATTCATATATTGCAATAACTTGAGATCACATACTGAGACTATCATTCCCAGTAACCGTGAGGCTACTCTCTCTTCCGCATACATTGACCCTGAGTCATTAAAACCCTCGACATCTAAACAAGGTGAACTTAGAGGTAAGTTTCAAGACAAAGGCATGGGAGAATACACTTTGAATCAGACAATGTTTTTATGACAAGTCATGAGCTCTCCAAAAGAATATGGGAGGCCACATCCTAACAAGCAAATCTCCATCATGATACTCAGATGGGATCCTACCATCTTTCAAAGATGGGGCGAACTAGAAGAAGAAAATTTATATAAAATGCTCTATAGAGACATTGAAGAGGACACGCAAGATCAAATTATTATACCCTGTGAGAACTATGGCAAAGGCTTCAAAATTCTGCAAAGATTTGGGTATGATGGAAAAAGCCCTCTCGGGTTACGCAAAGAAGGTGTCATGGAGCCCTTACAACCTGAGCTAACTACAAGAAGGGAATGCTCCAAGGGACTTGGTTTTCTGAATTCCAAGATTCACAATAAAAGAACAAAAGAGGCATGGCAAATCAAAGTGGCCGAAGTTCAACAAGAGGATTATTATTCCACAGATTCTAATAAGTGGGAATGGGGTTCAGACAAATCCTCCAGTGACTATGAGCTCACTGAGACATTCAGAGAGCCAAATGAACCTACAGAGGAGGAGGAATTTTACAAAAAGTTCAGAGTTGGTCAAGAACCAACCCATAAGGATCCCGCACAATCTTCGTTTCAAGGTCCTAGGTTGAAATCGCATAGGATGAGGACACTTGTCCCAGAAGGCACTACTAGTGATGACAATTTGAATTCACTCACGATCGAAACTGATGAGGAGAGTGCCATCGATGACCTCAACGATTGCCTTGACATACCTGAATATAACCACATCTTCACTCTTTGTCCAGCAAACTCTAAAAACACTAATGACCTTCCCCTTGTTCACCCCCAACTCATTGACTGGAATCATGAAGGACCAGCACAATTTGATACATTTCAAAATGACGAAGCTATTGTCGACTATCTTGGCATTCGAGATGATCTTCCCCCTGGAGACCACAAAGCAGGATACACCATAGAACTCAACAACATGGCATACTTCGGTGAGGGTGTCGGGCCTTCTAGTCGCAAAAATGTGAAAATAAGAACAAAACAAGGGTCTTATGGCGAAAACCACACTGTGGCGCTATCTGACTCCAAAAAAGTAAAAAGAAAGGACATATCTGAGGGTGAAAACCTCTCTGAGGCACCCGAAGATGGAAGGCTCGACATTCTCCCAACGTCATATGAGGAAAAGTCATCCATGCTGATAGAGGAAACTATAAAGACAAACATTGGTACGGAAGAAGTTCCACACAACATATTCTTAGCTCAATCTTTGATAGAGTCCGAAAAGGCAAAATTCATAAGCTTCTTTAAGGAACGACAAATCAACTTTGCATGGTCATACGCTGATATGCCTGGATTGGATCCGGATTTGGTAATGCATCATTTGACAGTCAAACCGGGGGCAAAGCCAGTAAAGCAGAAATTAAGGAAAATGCACCCACAAGTGGCATTACTAGTCAAAGCAGAGCTGGAGAAATTATTGGATGTCGGATTCATACGCCCAATTGATTATCCCGAATGGATTTCCAATTTAGTACCTGTCAGCAAACCAGATCGCAGTATCCGAATATGTACAGACTTCAGAGATATCAACAAAGCTTGTCCGAAAGATGACTTCCCATTACCAAACATTGACTTGATCGTTGATCTCACAGCAGGTCATGAAATGCTATCTTTAATGGACGGATTTTTTGGATATAATCAAATCAGGATTGCGCCTAAAGATCAACATAAAACATCATTCACTTGTCCATGGGGAACCTTCTGTTGGAATGTCATGCCTTTTGGGCTGAAAAATGCAGGCGCTACTTATCAAAGAGTGATGACCACTATTTTTCATGATCTCATGCACATAACAGTGGAAGATTATGTTGATGATCTCTTGGGAAAATCAATAGACAGAGATACACACTTGGACATACTTTCAGTTGTCTTTGATCGGCTGGAAAAATACAAAGTAAGATTAAATCCAAAGAAATGTGTCTTTGGAGTAACCTCAGGGAAGCTCCTAGGATTCATTGTGTCTAAAAGAGGAATTGAGGCCGATCCAGCAAAAGTCAAGGCTATCTTGAACATGCCGCCACCGAGGAACATCAGTCAACTTTGATCTTTACAAGGGAGACTCCAATCCATACGAAGATTCATAGCGCAACTTGCAGATAAGTGTAATCCTTTCTAGCACCTGATACACAAAAACATCAAGTTCAAATGGGATGAGAACTGTCAACAGGCATTTCAGGCGCTCAAAGATTATCTTTTGAACCCACCAGTTTTGATGCCACCAATTCCAGATCAACCTTTGTTACTCTACATATCAGCTACTCCAACGACACTGGAGGCACTCTTAGCACAACAAATACCTGACGGCAAGGAAAAAGCAGTATATTATATCAGTCGCACACTGGTGGGATATGAGCTAAATTACACACCAATCGAGCGTGCCTGTCTCACTGTGGTCTTTGCTTCACTAAAATTACGTCATTATATGCTCACTCACAAGACTAAGTTGATTGCCAGAATTGATCCACTTAAATATCTTCTCAACAAAGCTACACTTACTGGGCGGCTGGCCAAGTGGGTAATGATTCTGAGTGAATTTGACATCGAGTACGTAGACAGAAAAGCAATAAAAGGACAAGCAATTGCAGATCAATTGGCAGATGCTTCCATGATAGATGATGTTCCTCTACAGTCAGAATTTCCAGATGAAGCAATTTTAACAATATCACATGTGAAGCCATGGCAACTATACTTTGATGGCTCATACACACAGCATGGAGCAGGAGCGGGTATACTCTTTATAACTCCTCAAGGCGATTCTATACCAAAATCATACCGCTTATCATTTCCTTGCACCAACAATATAGCAGAATATGAGGCATTAACAACTGGATTAAGAATTGCAGTTCAGTGGAAGATCCAGGAACTTCGTGTTTTTGGGGATTCTCAACTTGTCATCCATCAAGCAACTGATGATTACCAAACAAAATATGAAAAGCTAATGCCTTACAAACAACTGGTAGATGATTTGAAACAACACTTCACAAAGATAGATTTTGAGCAGATACCAAGAGAACAGAATCGTGCTGCAGATGCCATGGCTACGATTGCTTCGCTCATTGATCTACCACAAAATGAGACCTGCTATGAGTTCCTGGTAGATAATCTCCTGATTCCTTCATATGAGATCACTCCTACAGAAATGATATGTGTTGTTGGTCCTGAATCCCAATTATATGGTTCCATATTCACATACCTTCGCGACAATATCTTACCTCCCGATCTATCGAACAACCAACGCCGCACTTTCATTCGCCAATCCTCTCGATACGTCATTCTAGCTGATATCCTATACCGACGAGGTCTAGATGGCACCCTTCTTAGATGTTTAGAGAGTGATGAAGCTCAGATTGCGTTACGAGAAGTGCATGAAGGGATATGTGGTCTGCATACTAGTGGTCCTACCTTGGCCAAGAAACTCATCAGGACTGGATATTACTGGCCTACTATGGAAAAAGACTCATATCAGTTTGTCAAGAAGTGTAAGCAGTGTCAAATTCATGGAGACCTCATACACGCACCAGCACAAGAACTACAACCACTTGCATCTCCTTGGCCCTTTTGTCAGTGGGGACTCGATCTCATAGGCAAGATTCACCCTCCTTCTTCCAACGGTCATAAATTCATTATCACAGCCACAGAGTATTTCACAAAGTGGATTGAAGCCGTGCCTCTCACACAAGTTACTGGGAAACAAATCGCTACCTTCATTTTGAACTACATCATTTGCCGATATGGGATTCCTACTTCCATTATTACTGATAACGGGCGTCCCTTCAAAAATCAGAATGTTCGTGAACTCTGTGACCGCTTCCATATCTCTCATCGTTTCTCCACACCATATTACCCCCAAGGTAATGGCCAAGCTGAGGCATCTAACAAAACAATTCTCAAAATCCTTAAAAAGACAGTCGACGACGCTAGCCGTAACTGGCATATCCAACTCAATCCTGCACTTTGGGCCTACCGTACAAGTGTCCGCACACCTACAGGAGCTACACCTTACTCACTTGTCTACGGCGCTGAAGCCATCTTGCCTATTGAGGTCGAGTTACCTTCTCTACGGGTCTCCTTGAGAAACATAATCAACGATGAAGATTACAGGGTCTCTCGCTTACAAGAACTAGAACTGCTGGAGGAACGAAGACACACTGCTTTTAATCATCTCAAGGCTTACCAACAAAGAATGAGTCGCAGCTACAATCACAAAGTTAAGCCTCGCACATTTGAAGTAGGTGACTTAGTCCTCAGAGAGAACCCCAAGAATCAGCAAGACAGAGATAAGAAGGGCAAGTTCGAACCAAATTGGCTTGGTCCTTACATCATCACAGCGGTATATGGATCTGGGGCATATCAGCTCTCAACTACAGAAGGTGAACCTTTGGAGGATCCTATCAACAGCATGCACCTTCGCAGGTTCTACACATAGCTCATCGGAATATCCTAATTCAAAAATACAAAAAAAATCAAAAAATTCAAAAATACAAAAAAAAAATTATAAAACAAAAAAATCGTTACTTGGTGAAAACCTGGCAAACAGGCGCCTTGTGACACAAAAAAAAAATTGAAAAAATCGAAAAAAGTAAAGAGAAATAATTTCATCCAATGGTGAAAACCACTTCGGTGGCGCCCTGGGCAAGTACCATGGTGAAAACTAGGTCACCAGCGCCATGCGTAGAGACTTTGCTCCTCCCTCCTTCAGGATTCTCTTTCATCCTTTCACTTTGCACACACTCACGACCAATTCATCCACAATAAACTTACCCAGTCCCATCATGGCTTGTTATTGATCTACCCCAAGATTGGTTAGCCATTCATAATAAACCTCCCTTTTCGCCTCCCTTTCCATCCATAATAAATCAGATCCTATCTGTGACTACGGCCAAATTCTACGTCTAGTAATGGGTGTGGAACTAAGAACATCACATGTTTCGAGGAGTACAGTTTCTTCCAGCTTCCTTCAAGTCTATCCGTGCACAGATCCGCAATAAAGCAACATTTGCATCACAGATCCGCAATAAAGCAACATTTGCATCGAAGATCCGCAATAAAGTTTCATCTTCTCCGCAATAAAGTATCAGTTTTATGGATTCAGTCAGTTTCAGATGAGAGACAGTAGCAACAATAAGCTTCAACAAAATCAAATCTTTCAACAGACTCAGACAACATATGGTTCAGTGCTATCTATCCTTTTTGTGAAAGTGACCATTGTGACCACAATCGAATAAGACTTATACAAGTGACATATTTGAACTTGCTTTGGATTTGTTTGTTTACACATCTCTTGATTTAAGATGAACATAAAAATTTCTTGGGTAGTATTGATAGGATTTGAACAATTCATAAAAGGATTTCGACTTGAACATAGGCCAATATTCTTGAATAGAATTTGTGGGTATTGATTTTTATGATAGTGTTTGATTTTGGACAAGGATGGGACTAGGAGACTCTTTGATAGGTTGGATAGACACAATATGAGAAGATGGTATTTGATAGGAAGTCATGATTTTAGGAAACTCTAGTTCATGCTTAATATACTCAGATTTACAAGATCCTTACATGATGGTACTTGATCTTGGATGGGCATGTTGCTAGAATTTTTATTGTATGGTGTTATTTGTTGGATAGGAATGGCACCATGCGAGTTGTGGATATTCTTGGGAAAAGTAACATCATTGAATTTGTGTGATATATATTCTTCATTTTAATAGTCCTCAATAGAAATATAAAAAGAATTATTTGGCTTTTGGTGTGTTTGTAATGTGTATTAATATTTTGGATAGATGGATTGGAAGTTATATTGTAAGGAGGAAGATGAAGGATATACATAATGTGTGAAATATATGGAGTGCTCTCATGAACTTGGTCTTGGAAACATTGACTAGAAAGAAGGATGTCAAGTTAAGATTGGGTTTCCCTTGTCAACAGAGTCATAGGTTGAGTAATGAAAGCTCACAGAAAGTTTATCTATAATAATCTCATTATTAAATATATTTTAATTATTATATTCAACTTGATCTACAATACTATCATCATCGTCATTAATAAATTAATTTTTTATTTGATTTGGATAGCAAAATTTCTCTAATGAATTCATAGGATTAGGTCTTTCTTTAATGGTGATTTTGGTTTCACATTGGCTTCACTAATGTAATGTTGACTAGGATTTTGATATTGAATAATAAACCTCTCAAACCAAGGATCATTTGTGCAAAAGGTGGTAGATTGTTTATTAGAATCTTGACAATCTTTTGAAGGCTTAGTAATTGACTTTTGTGTGAGGATAAGGATTTGTTTTTCGCTAAATGATTTTGGATTTAGGCATAGATAGGTTTTGAGTGTCTTGTCATAGAATGGTGTTTCCCTTCTATTTTTGAAATTTGGATGGTAAGTAGAATATGGGTGGGAGGATAGAAAGTTAGTTACATTTTTTCTTAAAATAGTGTCATCTAAGGATTTAGGAACTCATCCTAATGTACAATATTACTAGAATCAAATATCAAGTTAAATGAGATCTTATTCTTCCTGATCAACTAAAATACCACCATCATGATCATTATGATCTTGTATTGGTTCAAGAAAATAATTTTATCTAAGGCAATCATGGTACTTGGTTTACCCTTGATTGTGATTTTAAGCTTTACTAAGGGAGGATATGGATCCATTTTTTATGCCTATTTATATATCTAATTAATAATTAATGTATATTAAATATTTGAATATATTATATAGTTAATTAATAATTAAAATTAAATATAATAAAAAGCATATATCTAAATATAATGTTTATAATTAGTATTATTAATCATTACTAATTGTCTATAGAATAAAATAATGTATTTTGACTCCTCACTCCTCCATAACTTGCATTATAAAACATTTGTCAATATAATTAGCCGATAGGCTATATTATGGATGGAGTTTGAGTTGTAAACATGTCTCGCACTAATATACCATCATTTTAGCACTAATATACTATGTTTTTAACACCAATATATAGTTTTCATCGATCATTTGTTTGGGACCGTATGTAGTTAAAGAAACACTGTATCTTTTAATTGTTGGTAAACTATATAATATATTTCAATAAATGCAAGATCAAATAAATCTAATTCATTGACAGTTAATTAGAATACAATCATAAATGCTAAAAAAATGTCCACCTTTTCCACCACTCTATAATTATTGATGACTCTAACACCACCCAAAAGTATTCATATAATGCATCTGATTCGGCTTCATCATCTGATTCGGCTTCATCATCTGATTCGGCCTCATCATTTGAAACTTCATCCTGTTTATTGATAAGATAAAAGCACCCAGCAAGTTTAAAACGAGCAGTGAAAACACATAATAATGAATAGAAAACAACAGAAAGAATAATAGACACAACAATGAACTCGAGACACAAGATTAATGTTGTTCACCACTAAGTGGCTATGTCCACCAGAAAGCAGAGAGAATTCTTATTAACCAATATCTAATACTACACAGTACATCATGTATGGGCTGCATACAGCCATTTATATAAACATATCAAATATGAAATGAAGAGTCTTCTGGGGAAGACAAACAGCCATGTGACTGTTGGGCTTCATATTCCGAACACTATTATCATCATTTTAATATGACCGTCCAAGGTAGCAAAACATTGTGGACTGGAATGTACTACTATAAAATCTCAAACAAACTTTGTATTTGTAAAAGAGAGCGCAAATAGATTGTTGTGAATAATTTTAACTCACAAATTTAACATTTATTAATCAAAATAATATATTAGATATATAAATTGAATTGACTTTCTAACCTATTAATTTAGAAAGGTTTTTCTACCGGCATAATACTTACACCCCTTTTGTGCACATGCTAGTTAACTAAATTCAACATGCATTGTCATGGTTTTTGAAACACACGCAACTTTAGGTATTGAAAGTCACAGATCGCTGCTTTGAATACAAATAAGTAGATTTTGACAATGCAGAAATTGTCAAGCCAGAGATAACATAAGTCTGATTGTTCATGACCATTCGAATTTCAAAAGACTGGGGCTCTCATTATCATATGATAGGCGGCTTTGAACTCTGGTCTTTCCTTCCATCGTAACACGCGGAGCTCTCTTCTCTGTATAAGTAACTAAACTCCTACTTGAATACTCAATGTATCCATCTAGAAAGATACTAGAAAACATCAGCTTTGAGACATCTATATCAATGCATTTTTGTTAATGTTTGGGGTAATATTCTGTTTCATTATCAGAATGTAGAAAGTCGGGATTAATTTCAAACGTGGACGGTTCTTCACATCTTGATAATGGATCACATGACATGATTGAGATTGATAAAATAATATATTATATACTAATTGTAAATAATGAAAAATCGTGGTCAATAGAAAAAATACAGAGTAAAATATATAAGCTTCCAAAGAAATGTTTAAATGCTGACAAGGGTTGTCGTAACACACACGGCTTCTCAAGCCGGTTTCATGTTTTCTTGCTTCATTCGATCCAGACGGTATAATGGCAACAGTTTCAGATCTTGCGCTTCTTGTAGCTAGACTGGCTACAACATAAGAGAGCTATTTAAGACATTTTTTAAAGACAATATTAGTATATTGTCTTAAATACTTGAATTATTATTTAATTATCTTAAATTAAAAAATAAAATGATTTTAATTTGTCTTAAATTAAAAATTAAGACAAAAGATACATGAATTTTCAAAAGAGGAATGGTGGGAAGTGAAAACATAAAATCAATCATCCCTAACCTACTTTTTTTACCACAAATTCTTAGAAACTGAGTCAAGCCCCTTACAAAATTTGTGATGGTTGCAATGGATTGGCCTGCAACATTTGGCTTCCAACGAACTCGATTAGAAGAGGTAGTTTTGTGGGAAAATATAAATTTGTAAAGGAAAAGATTGGTTTTTATTAGGATGATAGCTTGTGTATCAAATCTCTACATTTCTACTTTTCTTGAGCGGGATCTGAACGTGCCACTGGTTGTCTATTCAACAACCACTCCATTGTGGCCCTCGTCTTTTACTTCTCAACCATTCTTTCAAAAATTGAAGGAATAGGCAAGGAGCGACCCTTGCATGTCATGTGGCACCACCCATCAAAAATGTGAGGGATCCCGATGTCAATAAAATCTTGGGCATAGTTTAGAAATTTATTTATTTATATTATTTTCAGGCCCAAAATGTTAGAAAGTGCATATCTCAAAGGGGTGCATATATGTTAGAAATGGAATTGATTGGGAAAAGTTTCTCGGGGTTCCATATCGGTGACTAGTCTTAACTGTAGGCCAATACTTGCTCATACCCCCCATGGTCAATTATATGGCATTCAACCCAATTTGGGATTTCAAACACTGGGGCACCCCCTTCATTCACTCCATTAATTTAGGATCCCTCCATTCGGGGTTTAAAGATTTTTTTTGTTCATTAGCCATGAGCTGCAGTCAGATAAAATTGGCTTTTGAGCCCATATATATTTCTTTATGAAAGCAATATATGGCAATGAAATCTTGAGAAATCCTTGTTCTCATCTTAGGCACTCTGGTTTCGTATTTTTACAATATATGCAATACGATATTCTAGAAGTAGTGAGAGATAAGTTTTCATCTATAAGAGGTGGGTCCTTTTTGGCACTAATGTATTATAAAGTGCCAAAAGGTTACTACAGTCCTCACGTTTCCTTATCCAATGGCACCAATCAAAAGCTATTGATTTTTTAATTTAGGGTTGAACTGCAATGTTTAGGAACAATACTAAAAATTACTTTATCTGCATTTGACTGGTTGAGAATGAAAATCTTAAGATTAATCAAGTTATTTAAATGATGTCAATAAATTATATTTCACCTATTTTGTGTTTCCAGCTTTGGCTAGTTTGTCTCACGATACTCTTTACCCTTGCATGCAGTAGTAGATAATTACACCTCAATACAATTTCTTCATTTGGAAGTACAATACTGCTTAACTTTGTGCAGTCTATAGTAATTAAAGAGGGAAGAGGTGCCATAGCTGAAGAACCCTACTTTTAGGGTGTGTGGTGCCTATATGGTAAAGTTTCACCCAAAAAATTTCGGTCTACAATGAAGAGAGGTTAGATTAATTCATTCTACCTCATCCAAGTATTCACTGCATTTACAACCCTGCCTTTTCCTCTTTGTTGTGCTTCATATTCAGATTGAATGTACAATGCTTTATTAAATATGAAGATTGTTTTCCTTCTCATTAATGTGAGCGAGGCCTTTTGTAGTCAACCATGTATCATTGAGTTGTATCCCTCAGTTGCTGCGATTTTTTCTTCATGTGGATTCTTTGTTTAGTTTCATATGATTGTACTATCTAATTAGTTTTGATTGTATCATTTAGCCGTGTATTCATGAGATTCCTTATTATCTGCAACATTGGAGTTGGATAGTCCTAAACATATCATTGCTTGTTTAATATTGTATAGATGAAGAAGAAAATGTATAATATAAGCTAAATCACATTTAATTCTAAAAAATAGCCAACATTGTGTATTGGACTACTTTTCACTCTTTCAAGCTTCTTGAAAAGGATTATAACTAGTTCTTGCTGAACTTAATTTATGATAAGTTTGGATGCAATTGCAATCTTTATGGAATTAGAACTGCTCCTTGAATTTGCCATCCTTGAATGTCCTTTGGACTGTTAACTGTGATCTTCAATATGGTTGTAAGATTTTGTCTATCACTTTACCCTCTAAGTTGTAAGAGCATGGGGAAACCTTATGTATCTCTACCACTAATGTTAACAATGAACATCTAATTCATTTCTCCATGAGAACTTGATAACTGTAGCAAATTACTGTCTCTTATTTCATTCATGTTCTATAATTCATAAAGTTGTCTTTTATTCTGATTTTTCCTCTGTCAAGATCATTTGGTGCTCTACCCTTTGGTTGCAAGAAAGGAGCCTTTGCGTGCTAACACTGTCTTGGCATCTCTTTGGGCTCATTATCTTTGAAAGCTCCTTTATGACCAAAACATATCATTCCATGTGGAACACTAACCTTAAACAAGTATAAACAAAATATTCTATGAAGGAACATAATATCCTTAGGGAGCCTGAAAGGACTAAAATATATTTCACTCAACCTTTGTACATGACCTCCTTATCCTTTCATCACTCTTGTTATTTCTTCATGGGTATTCACTCATGATAGTCCTTGACATACTGTAGACAATTGCTTCTGTATGATGGATGCCTCTTGAATATCTCGGGTTTGATCTCTTCATTAGTACTAGGTCTATTGTTTGGTTACTATAATTGTTTACTATAACAACGTCTGGGATCAGAAATCAAGTTTGAATTTAGTAAAACAATGTCTATGTTTACTATAACAACGTCTGGGATCAGAAATCAAGTCTGAATTTAGTAAAACTGCATCTGTGTTCACTACTGAGAAATTACACAAAAATTGTCAAGAACAAAAGGGCTTAACTTTTCAGATTCAAAGAGCTTCTAGAGCTGCTTCCAATAGGGCTTCATTTTTTAGACAACTTGTCTTCATCACACATAGTAAAAATCTCTTGAGTGTTCTACCCAAAAGAGTAAAGTTGTTCTAAAATGCGTCTAACTTTCATCCTCTCTGTCAACCCTTGAATTTAGTGTCACAACTTGTCGAGGAAAATTCACCTTGCAAGGTGCTCCATCTTAAACCACACCCTCTTCATCATTCATCAAGAATGTATATTACCTTGTAGACCAACTAGGGAAAACACCCGCACTCATCTTGATTCTTGAGCTATTACTCATATCCCCTTCACACAATTCTATTATTGACAAAACTTTGAGAGAGACTTTCGTACCCACTGATCTGAACATGGACTAGTTTCAAGACATGGTGGGGTGCCTTTCCATTCCACATTGCCTTACATTCACAGAAGTCGATGATGCATCCATAAGCCAGCCTCATAATCCACCTCTACATATTGAAGCCTTCCTCCATAAAAATTGAATAAAATGAGTCTTGATAGATGGAGGAATAGGTCTAAACATTTGTATATTGAACAATATTAAGAAACTGGGATATTCTAAAAAGGCTATGAATTCTACACATGCAATCACCATTAAGGCATATGATGATGAAGAGCACTCATCCAAGGGCACAGTCAACTTACCTCTTAGAGATGGGCCAGTTACAAAGGATGTGGTATGTCAAGTCCTTGATCTAGAGCTCACATACAACATAATTTTGGGACATCCGTGGATACATGAAATGAGAGTATTACCATCAACATATCATCAATGTATCAAATTTCCTTACAATGGAGTTGATGTAAAAAAAAAAGGTGATCCAAATCGGTTCATATGTTGGAATAACCTATGACCAGGATCAAAGATAATAATTCCAATTAATAGAGAACAAACTCCATCATCAACATATGTGAATCCAGAATCCTTGAAAGCTTCTACATCAAAGCAAGTAGAGCTCAAATTAAAATTCAACGTTAAAGACATGGGATGTGGTGAGTATATCTTCCATGTTGATCAACTCCCACTATCTCCTAAGGCATTTAATTGATAGGAGTATCCTACAAATAATTTAAAATATCAAGGAATTGGGTATGAACCACCCAGTATTGTGGCTACTAAGGTCTGAATGCAAATCTCCTCTAGTGGCGCAAGCAACTCTTGATATCAATAGTCCTAAGAGTGGTGCCAACAAAGAATCTATTGAATATATCGCCATCCCTCTGGAGAACTCATACAACCTTACCATGTTATCCACTCATTCCATTTCCACTCCAGTTATAGACTTGGATCAATAAGAATTACAAAATCCCTTACTTGTTGGGGATCAAAAGTCAAGCTTTGAAAAGAAAAATTTAAAAGTAAAAAATAAAGAGAATTCCTTCAGTCCAAATCAAAATCAAAGTCAAGGATAAAAATCCTATGAAGAAAAAAGAACAAGAGTTGATCTCCCCTAATATGGGCCAAGGTAGTTCACACATTAGTAATTCTACCTTAGTTCCTTCATCAAGGAACACAATTAATCGAGAAACACATCATTTAGTCAAGGTACGTCAAAGCTACAATCATAAGGTAAATTCTGTCACATTTGAGGTGGGTGACTTAGTTCTCAAAGAAAATCATAAGAATCAACAAGATAGAGAGAAAAAGGGAAAGTTTGAACCAAATTGGATTGGTCCTTACGTCATCACAACATTCTATGGATCAGGTGCATATCAACTCTCAACACAAGATGGAGAACCTTTGGAGGACCCTATGAATAGAATGCACCTTCACAGGTTTTACACATAGTTTTTCAGAATATCCCATTGTCAAAAATACAAAAAAATACAAAAAAATATTAAAAAAATACCAAAAAATAATAAAAATAAAAAAGATTGTTACTTGGTGAAAACTTGTCAAACAGGCACCGTGTGACACAAAAAAAAATAAAAAATAAAAAAAGGTAAAGAGAAATAAATTCTTGCAACGATGAAAACCACTTCGATGATGCCCTGGGCAAATACCATTGTGAAAACCAGGTTATTGGTGCCATGCTTAGAGACATTGGTCCTCCCTCCTTCAGAATTCAATCTGATCCTTTTACCTTGCTCACACTCACATCCTACTACTCCCATCATGGTTGGTTATTGATCTACCTAAGATTGGTTCCCTTTCATACAACTTGCCCTTCCTTTCCATTCCTCTTCTTCCACAATAAATCGGATCCTATTTGTAACTAGGGAAAATCCTAAGTCTAGTGATGGGTGTGGAACCTTAAGCATCACATGTTTTGAGGAGCATCATCTTTTTATCTTCCTTTTTCTGTTCATGCACAGTTCACAATAAAAGAGCATTTGCATCGCCAATCCACAATAAAATTCCATTATTCTCTGCAATAAAGTATAAATTTCATAGATTCAGTCAATTTTAGATGAGAAGCAATCAACACTAATAACTTGAGGATTACAGTTTATGTTGGTGTCAAGTCTTGGTTTTATTTTGATTTTATCTTGTATGGTGACATGTCTTTTAGCTTTTCAAGGATGCCTCTAACTAGAGATTCTATCTCTAGGATGTCTTTGACTAGAAAGGTGAAGATGGGGTATGTTCACCTATTTTGTTGTCTGTGGATTGTCTCTTAGTAATGCTATGTGTTGTCCAAGGATATGAGGGCACTATGAGTCTAGTGTGAATTGGAGCATTCCTTGTTTGTGATTGTTTGATCTCCATGCAAATGGGTACAATGAATTTCTAGGTCTAGCACATATCTGGATTGTCAAAACCTATTTGCCATAATTAAGCTCAATGATGATAATAGCACAAGAAGTTCTTTTCACTTCCATATCTTCTACCTTTCATCCCCTTTTTCCACTATCCCTTCTTGAGTCTGTGTAGCCTGCTATCATATGACTAAGTATAATGACACACCAAAAAGATCTTCTTATCATATAGTTTTATTCTGCATCATTACATGTTAGCACATAATACACATGCATTTAGAAATCATGATAGCATCACATCCTACATACACTATTGAATTGGGGTACTAAGGTGTTCTTGTGGTTTTATGGAATAGTGTTTTTTACAATATGTATGTACTAAGTATTTATGTTTTACTCATTTGAAATATATTTTTTAAATTAAAGCATGTATTTTGAGAGGATGCACATATCACTTGTAGCACAATTAGGTGACTCCCACAAGTAGTATGGTACTTGGCATGGACTATAACAAGAATCTTTCTTTCATTCTTCTTTATTTCTAGCTAAGATATTAGATGCTTCTTCTCCTATTATTATCATTAATATAATTATACGATTAGTCATAATTTTTCTCAAAATATAAATTAATAAAAATATTGATGGAACTATCTTGTTGAAAGAAAGTAAAATCATTTCTTTAACAAGAATACACATTCCTAATTGTACACGATCTATATGTTTTGTCACATAAAATTCAATAGTGAAAAGTGTGTCTTCTATTGGGTAAGCTTCTTACTAGAAAATTCTTACACTAGATATCATATAATTTTATTAAAAAAGTTATTCATTTATTTCTCAACCCTTCACTTTGTATAAAAGATGGAATAATCACTTAACCTTGTACAAGATAATCTATTATAGAGGAACAAATAGTTATTGTAAAAGATGGTGTACATACACTCCAATATTTTCACAATCAATCTATAACTTTACTATATGTTTACATAGGATTCCATCATTTATATATGATTGACAAACTTGGATTACTAGTTTAACATTGTTGAACACACTGTAAGACTAAGAGGGGTGGTGAAGCAATCTAGATCAATTCTTTTCAGATCTATACAACAATTAATCTGATACTACAATTGCAAAACATAAAACCATAAAGCACATTTAGCACATGAACATTAGATTCATGGAAAACTCTATAAGCGAAACAACATATTGAGAATCACACTCAAAATATAATAAAACCAATTAAAAGGATTTAGGCTCATTACCTAGGAACAATATGCACCTAAAGGACTTGAAATGCTAAGGCACGCAAACTTAGGGAAAAATGCAAAGAGAATTAGAAAATGCAAATTCATAGCTCTGAGAACCTAATTCTTTGCGAGTGCCATATCTAGAACTAAATTGAAAGGCCATCCATAAATTTCTAGGAACCATGTTGTTGAAGAGTAGATTCAATTCCAGCGCTAGGTGCGAGGTGTTGGAGTGAAAGATTGAGTTTTTCAGGTTTCATCGATAAATTGATATGCATATTATTCTTTCAGATAGGAGAGATAGGGAAACTCAAGCTAGTCTTCATTAGGATTGATTCTTCTAAAAACTTCATAAAATTGATAGTAGCAACATCTGCAACATTGCGTTATAGATTGGTGTGAAGCGGGCCAGTGGTCTGTACACAATGCAATCAGACCTTCGTGGAAGGAACAGTAAATTTCCTTGAAAAAAGACTAACCCAAAATTAATTTGGCTTCTGATAGGAGGAAAAACTAATGGGCATTCCCACCATATAAATATAGTCTATGGGCTAATAAAAATTTCATCAATATTTAAATGGGTAATGTGAAAAAAAGGAATTCATATGCAATATCTTATTAAAATTTTGAAGTTCAAATATTTTAATTCTAATTAAACAGGTAATGTTATTCTCTTAAGATTACATAGTTCTAATCAGAAATCATTCTACATTCTTCACAACAATAATATACACACATACATATTTGAAAAGAAGATATTTGTATTTGAAAAAAATACAAATGTTTTATTTTCTAATAAAACAAGTACATAGTTTATGAGTATATTGACATAAAAATAAGGGGATGGCTTTATGTTTCCTAACAAGTTATTTGAAACAAACTTAACAAAAACAAATTTACACAACTATAGACATCACTTAAACCATAATGTTAAAATTAAACTACACATCCATAAATACATAAAATTTAGTATTAAATGATGTATAATACAATATGTATGCAACTATGTGAGTGTGTGTTCATCTAGTTTCCATCATGCTAATTATTGCAAGGTGGGTAGGAAACTTCTACCACACCCAAGTTGTTTTCTTTGACATGTTCTTGCATCATTCCCACTAAGATTAAATGATCAATAGGTTAGTCCACAAAACTATAGTTGAAGAATATTTCATCATAATTTCCATTTTAATGCCATGCATTTAAAAATAACATCTAATGTAAAAATCATTTATCCATAATAAATGTGAGATTTTGCCAAGATCAAGAGCTCAATGAAAAGTACAAAATAGAGAGAGAAAATATTGATAGGATTAAGCTGTATTCTATCAAGATGAAAATACTGATCAGCTGGATCATCAAGTTACATATAATATAGATGAGCCTTAATATAAAGGCAAGGCTAGGAGACAAGAGAGCACACAATGATGTCATGTGGCTTAGTGAGATGCAAGGGTACGTAGGGGTAGGTAGGAGAAATAGTAAAATATTCCACATGAGGTGGATCACCCACTAAAGGTGGAATTATCACTCCACAATAAGTGGATATGATAAGTAGAAACAAGATCACACCATAAAAGGTGGAAATTCTCCTACATACACACTCCCAATGTAGAAAATCTCCCTAGGTGTCTCATATGCAAACTACTATGATATGCATGTACCTAAGTAAACTTAAGTAAAGTGTAATTATATCCAAGATGTATGTATGATTGCCCATCAAAATTCTGCGGCATGTGGAAAGGCTCATATGAAGAGGCCATAGACTGCGAAGATGCCATATGATGAGAAGCCCCTAAATCTAGAAGTCATATCCTTGAATCATGACTTGTAATAACACAAAGAGTTTTTCCCTTTCCTTTATCTGTCCCAAAGGAGTGATTCTTTCCTTTATCCATTTCCTTGGAAGAAGAAGCCAAAGTGGACATTCTAGAAGGTAAATTGATTTTGTTCTCCTCAAGAATATGTTTCAATTCATCAATATCATTCTTGTAACAATGTTGTTCATCATGTCCTGACTTCTTGCAATATGCACAAAAAATATTGTCCTTAGATTTCCTCTTAGGTGAGGATGTAGAATCACCTTGTTGTGGAGAGGAGGATTGTGCTCCATCTTGTTGTACTTTAGACCTAGGTTGCTTTTGATTCTTGTCTTTTCCTTGATTTCTTTGATTCCCTCTATTAGCCACCAATGCTTGCGACTTTGAAAATTTGAGAATCCCCATCTTGGTCAACTTAGATTGGTCAAGTATTAATATATTCATGAATGCATCAAAGGGAGAAGTGTATGAGGAACTTTGAGCTAACCTCTATGTGTGAAAGCTAGATACAAAGGCTGCATACTCTGATGAAAAAAAATTCCAACAAGTTATAAATCAATTGAGAATCCTTCTTGTCAATACCACAATCCTTTAGATTTTCTCTTAGATCATTTTCTTTTGTGACATAATCTTGGATTGTATCAAAATCCTTGGCATCCAAAGTGGTGAGTTCACTATCAAGCTTGCAGCTCTTAATCTCACCAACTTGTCCATACAATTTATCATAAATATACCAAGCCTCTTTAATTGTTGTACACTTCACAATGTGAAGAATGAGGTCATCTAATACATACTTTCTAAGAGTTCCAAGTGCCATATATTTTTTAGTGAGCCATTCAACTTGAGCATTAGTATTAGCCTTAGGATCAGGTGGTGCTATTATTGTTCCATTTACATAATGAACGAGTCCTTTTTCCATTAGTTTAATCCAAGCCTTAATCTTCCATGAAGCATAATTATGAGGAGTTAAAAGTGGAAATTTAGGAGAACCCATAGCACTAAAATGAGAAAACACAAGATAAAGAGAGGCACAATCACACAAGACACCCCCTGAAATTACTTAATCAAGAACCCTACCCCCCCTCCCAAAAATGATGATTTGGCACTTTATACTTAGTGCATATACAATGGGCCACTTGGAAAATAAGACAAGGTGGACTTCTAATTTCAACTTTACAACTGCCTCAAATAGGCTATAAGAGACTTCAAAAAATACTGCAAGTGATCTAAACTAAGATCCAAAAAAAATACACATGCCAAATAGGCCAAAAATGACAAAATATTGAAAGTATAATTTATACTCAAAAAAACTGCAAACTAATGGGATATTATGAAAGTAGATGAAAAATTATGCACTTTAATAAAAATGGCACCTAAAATGAAGGTTGTATGACCCCAAATGAAGCCTCTGAAGTTGCAAAATTGGGGATTTCATAGGTACAGTCATCAAAATTTGAAAACTCTAAAAAATATATCCATTAAAATCAGAAACTTCCTCCACCACTATGAAGAGCACGAAATTCTAGCCCATTTCAAAATAAAATGCACCAAAAAATGAGCCAAAATGAGCAAGTTATAGCCATTTGAAGTTGAACTGCAAATGCAAGGGGTAGAATTCTTTTCCAAAATGTTGATGTAATGCTGACATCAAAATTTCAATGTGTTAAATTTGACAGCCGTCTTCCCGTCAAAATGGTCTCCGCACCCCTTGTCCAGGTTGCACAGATGATGATGTCAGCAATACAAAAGATGATGCATGGCTTGCTGACTGAGCTGTATGGAATTCGACGTGGCGTGCCTAGCTGAATAGGCGAAATTTTTTCCTTCACTAAATATGGCTGAGTTTATACTAAAAATTTATGCAAATGGTCTCTCGGACTCAATCGTGATGTCCAAATTGTTGTAGGACGCCCCCAAAAATGTAGATCCCCAAATCCAAAAATTGAAGCCTCCAAAATATCTCAAAAAGACTAATCAGTTAAGCCCTCTAGGCTCTGATACCATGTGAGATTTTTTGAAGATCAAGAGATCAATGAAAAGTATAAAATATTGATAGGAATAAAATCTATCAAGATGAAAATACTGAACAACTAGATCATCAAGCTACATACAATATAGATGAGCCTTCTTATAGAGGCAAGGCTAGGAGACAGGAGAGCACACAATGATGACATGTGGCTCAATGAGATGCAAGGATAGGTAGGATAAATAGTAAAATATTTCACATGAGGTGGATCACCCACCAAAGGTGGAATTATCGCTCCACAATAAGTGGATATGATAATTAAAAACAAGATCACACCATAAAAGGTGGAAATTCTCCTACGTACACACTCCCAATGTAGCACATCTCCCTACGTGTCTCATATAAAAACTACTATGATATGCATGTACCTAAGTAAACTTAAGTAAAGTGTAATTATATCCAAATGAATAAATAATTACACCAACAATAAAAAAATCATAAGACATTTATCCATAGTCTCAACCACTTTATTGTATTAATAATGCACTGAGCAAAAAGAATAAATGTGACGTCCTTCCCCACTAGGAAGATACATCATCCAAAACTTATTATAAAAATACTAAAACAATAAATATAGTAGACCAATGCAAATGTCAAAGTATCACACTAACCAAAACAAAGTACCATAATTTAAGTTCTCAAATGAGGATAAGAACAATATATATCCTCTATATTCTCCCATGTGTCACTATCCACAAATACTTTATCCCATTAGACCTTATATTGAATAATAATCTATTACACAACTTAACATCATTCCAATCTAGAATTTGAATGGGCTCCGCCAGCACCACTCTTGGATCCCAAATCTATAAAGCATGCCAATCAAGTATATGAGTAGCATCAAGATGATGTTGCTTAAGTGTAGATGCATGAAATATATTATGGATATGATTAAAGATCATTATATTAGATAAAGTCTATATGTAGCTACAGTCATTACTTCTAACACATCAAATAGACCTACAATTCTAGGTGCTAGTTTGGCTAATTTTTCCAATGATATAGAAATCTTATGAGGTTTAACCCTCAAAAAGACTTTGTTTTGAAAGTCCTATTCTTATGTGCATAGCTCTTCTATTTGTTTTCTGCCTTCTTTAACCACCCCTTGGTCAATCTCATTTCATCATGCATCTCCTAAGAATATTTGAACCAATTCCAATCTTGTATTCAACTAGATATCCAAAATGATATGTGTACAATACTTTCATCCATAAAGAGATTTAAATGGTGTCATACCAAATATGCATGATAGGAGATATTAAATGCAAAATCTTCCAATGGAAGATACTCCTCCAACCTAGACTATTAATCCATGAAATGCATCCTAAGTAGGTCTGCGACTACTTGCTTCACTATCTTTGTTTGTCAATTTGTCTGTGGGTAGTATGTCAAACTAAAATTCAATATTGTCCCAAATATTTCATTCAATATTTTCCAAAATCTAGAAATTATATGAGTATCTCATTTTGATATGATCATCTCAAGTACTCAATTCAAATGCAATATCTCTCAGACAAACTTCTTAGCTAAAGTAAACAATCCATACACAAAAATCCTTTGGGTGAAGTACGCTACCTTGGTCAACTTATCCACAATTACCAAAATGACATCATGTTTATTCTTTGATATAGGCAACCCTTAAATAAAATCCATGCTAATAACTTGTCATTTATATTCAAGTATGTCATGTGACTATACAAACCTACTAGGTGTACATGCTTAGTCTTGGCTTGTTTGCAGTCCAATCATCAAGCTACAAATTCAATCTCATCCTTCTCAATTCTTGGCTAAAAATATACAGATCTCAATTTTCCTACCATCTTGGCTAGTCCTAGGCACCTTGAATAAGGTGTGTTGTGGATCTCCTCTAACATCAACCTCCTCGAATCCCTAAGTTTAGAATGTACATTCTCCCTCGGTATCTTAATAATCTATCTAACTAAAAAAAATATCTATTAAATCGATGGTCCAAGGGGTTTTTCTCTACATCTTTCTCCATCATGGAATAATCTCTTTGAAGATTATGAACCACTTTCTCAAATTAGACCTTTTAGTAATAATGGCTGCTAGATGCCTTCTTCTACTAAGAGCATCATTTTTCTCTATGTTTCATCTCCTTGTAGTAATCATGTTTGCACTCCAATCATCAAGCTACAAATTCAATCTCATCCCTCTCGAGTCTTGGCTAAAAATATAAAGATCTAAATTTTCCTACCATGGTGTGTTGTGGATCTCCTCTAACATCAACTTCCTCAAATTCCTAAGTTTAGAATGTACATTCTCCCTTGCTATCTTAATAATAAAATCTAACTAAAACAAATATCTATTAAATCGATGATCCAAGGGGTTTTTCTCTACATCTTTCTCCATCGTGGAATAATCTCTTTGAAGACTATGAACCACTTTCTCAAATTAGAGCTTGTAGTAATCATGGCTGCTAGATGCCTTCTTCTACTAAGAGCATCTATTTCTCTATGTTTCATCTCCTTAATGTATTCAATCCTAAATTTATATTCAGTAAGAAACTATATCCATCTATTTTTGTGAGCATTGAGATTGGGTTGAGTAAATATATATTTAAGGCCTAGGTCGTCCATCTTCAATTCAAAAGGCTTACCCAAAATATAGTGCCTCCACATCTAAAGCACATGAACTATGGCTACTAACTCTAGGTCATGGGATGCATAGTTCACCTTATATTATTTCAACTTCCTAGACTAATAGGCAACAACCTGCCCATTCTCCATTAGCACTCCTCCTACACCTTATCCTTATGTATTTTGTTATCACCGTGAATTACCCATTTGGATTACGTACAATCAATATAGGATTTGAAATGAGCTTCTTCAAAAATTGGAAAGCTTGGTCACACTTCTCATTCCACTCAAACCTTTTCCCTTTCTGTGGAGTGAAGTGATTGGTGCTACAATTTTAGAAAATCCTTATACAAACTTCTTGTAGTATCTTGCAAGTCCCATGAAGCTCTAGATTTTAGTTACATTATATGGTGTAGGCAACCCCATGATTGCTTTTATTTTCTCTAGATCAACTACAATCTCTCCCATTGAAATCATAAGGTGTAGATAATTCACCTTGTCCTTGTAGAAAGTACACTTGAATAGCTTACCAAAGATCTTATTCTCCCTTAGGAATTGTAAAACTATCCTCAATCTCTTGATGCAATGTTCAATAGATTCATGAAATTTGTAGCATTATTTGACTCGAATGACACTAATGTGAAATCGTAGTAGCCATAATAAGTCCTAAAAGCTATCTTTTAAATATCCTCTTCCTTAATCCTCAATTTGTGGCAGCCATATCTAAGGGACCTATCTTAGATAATATTATAGATCCTCTCATCTGATCAAAGAGATCATTAATCCTTCATAGGGGATACCCATTCTTGACTTTTACTTTGTTCAACATCCCATAGTCAATACACAAGCACAAGGTCCCATTATTTTTCTTCACAAAAATGAGCAGTCCACTGCATGGAGATAGACTAGGTCTAATAATCCCTTGGTTCAAAAACTCCTGCAACTATGACTTCAATTCATACACCATAATGCATTTCACCCAATAAACCTCTCTTGTATGATGAGGGTGGATTTTATAAAAAATGATAATGTGGTTGCTTAAACCATTAGCACGACATTGTAGTGACGGCAATTGATTACTAGTAATGGTTCCCTAAAGAATCTATTTATAAAGATGTATGATTGTTGATCAGTAATGGAGATCTAATAAGATATCAAGAATCAAGATCGAGTTGTTAAAGTGATTATGAGGTAAATGGTGGAGGATAATTAGGATTTTTAAATGATTTTGGGGGATAGTTATAAAATGGTTACGAAATGAGTGGAGAGGAATAAAATAATTTTTTAATTCTTTTATATTTATTTTTTGGTGCTTATGTGGGGACTTTTAGTCAATTTTATTTCTTGGATTTTTTGTGGATGGGACATTAAATAGGAATTGGGACTCCAAAATTTGTGTTAGGACATAGGGAAAATGGATTAGAACTTAAGGAAAATTAGGAATAATTTGTATAATAGGATGAAGACATAACAATGAATTACTTACATTTAGGAAATAATCAATATTAAATTAATTGATAGTTATCTATTGTGATATTTATTGTGTAATATCTTTGAAAAACATCAATAATGCATGGAAATATCTTCAAGGTTGTTTCATTCTTATTATATCAACAGTTTGTTTTTAAAGTGACACACCCATAAAATTCTTGAAAACTAGTAATATCATGTAAATGTATTATCAAATGACTCAAGCACAAATATTTATGTCCATAGTAACAATACACTATATAAAATGACTATAGAAAACAGAAACGTACAAAATATTATTACTAATTATCCCTCATCCTCCATACATTTCATTAGAAAAACATATGTCAATATAATTAACTAAATTTAACATGCATTGTCAAGCCTTTAGAAATTCGCGTAACTTTAGGATATTGAAAATCAGAGATCAGTGCTTTGAATACAAATAAATAGATTTTGATGATGCACAAAATGTTTGTGGAGCTCTCTTCTTTGATTATGTTTGTGTGTGGACTAATATATTAATAAGTGTTGTCATCTTCGTATTGACACTGTGGTGTAGCCGCGTAGGCCGTTGCCAGTTGCAACTCTCACCACTTATTATCAATAAAACATTGCTGTCATTTCACCAGTAATGAGAGAACCGTTATTCACACGCAATACACTGTTCTGAGAGAATATTAAAAATAAATATATACTTTGATATTTTATTTTCTTTATATTTAAAAATTAGGTGTCATATATTTTCTTAAAGACTTGTTTCATAGCTAAGATATGAGATGCTTCTCCTCCTATTGTCATTATGATAGGTTAGGCCTATTACTATAATCATATGATTGTTTATAAAAATTTTAACATATAAATTAATAAAAATATTGGTAAAACTATTTTGTTGAAAGAACGTAAAGTTATTTGTTTAAATGGAATATACATTCTTAATTGTACATCTTTGTATATTTTTTGTCACATAAAATTCAATAATGATAATTGTGTCTTCTATTGGATAGGGTTCTTCGAAATTTCTTACACAAGATGTCATATAATTTTATTAAAAACTATTCATTTATTTCTCAACCCTTCACTTGTATAGAAGATGGAACAATCACTTAACCTTATACAAGATAATCTACTATAGAGGATCAAATATTTATTGTAAAAAATGGTGTACACGCACTCCAATATATTCGCAATCAATTTGTACCTTATACTAGATGTTTAGATAGGAGTTCCTCAATTATAAATTATTCGAAAAGGAAGGTTGCTAGTCTAACACATCTATGTGCAAGGAGCATCATTTGTATTTATTTTGGAGTTGAAAAGTGAATAATAATATTTACGCATTTTATGGGTACAAAAGAAACAATTGTTTATATGCATTTTATGGTTGCATAATGAAAATATAATGTATGTCCATTTTGTTGGTACAAAATAGATTACTAATGTTGGAATATTACCGATGCAAAATAGAACTATGTTCATGCATTTCTGAGCGTATAGTGAAATAGTTGTGTGTATGAATCTTCTTTGCACAAGAAAATGATCATTGCATGAATTTTGAGTGTATAACAAGATTTCCTTGCATGTGTTTGTCCAAGGTTATAAAACAGATTGAATTGGAGTACTAAGGTGTTCTTGTGGTTTTATGAAATAGTGTGTTTTACAATATGTACATATACTAAGTGTCTATGTTTTTCTTATTTGAAATGATTTTTTATTTTTTTTAAATTAAAGTGTGTATTTTGAGATGGAAGAGCTTTGGGAATCCTTTTATGGATGTCACTAGAAAATTGTGTTTTTTATGAAAACTTGAAAGTAAAATTGTAAATCATGATTGATACTTGATTTTTTGTTTTGTTAGTCTATGTATCTTAGGTAGGTCAAGAAAATAATGCCCTCATTTATGTGTATTTTTACTAGTTGAAACTCTTCTCATTCTTTTTAAGAACCAAAATAGTCAACTCAGTATTCTTTCATGTGTTAGGAAGTTGAGGAGTATTGTAAGCTTAGCCAAAATGTAACCATTACTTTTCAAGTTCACATGATTTAATTATGTTTGATGAATGTTTTAATGAATTTTTTAATTACTTATTTGTATTTTGAGACTAATTCAAACAAAGATCATCCAATGCTTTAGAAATTGTTTATCCTCCTTTTATGTATATATATCTAGTTATGAATCTAAAACAAATGTAGTAAGAAAAGTTTATTATGGTGAATATTTTCCAATCCATGCATGTTTGTTGTAAGTATGATTGTTGGTCATGTTCTCATCTCCGAGTCTCGTATGGTATATGTTTAGGATCTAGATGGTTGGGTGTTGCTAATATTTTTTGGGATGTATGCTGGGATCATGGTGGTGCATTTTGAATATTAGGTTAGGATCTCATTTTATCTCCTTTGGTTATGTCTTTATCATGTTGTAATCTTCATCTTTTTATAATGGTACTATTTTTTCATCACTATATATTGAAAATTGTGTATCCATGTATTTTTTAGGATGTAGGCATGATTTTTTAAATTTATTTGTAAAATTATATTTGAATCAAAATATACATTGAAAAGAGAAATTTCATGAAAATATTGCTTGAAATTTTACTAAAAAATAAACATAGTAAAATTGTAAGCTTTTTTATTAAAAAAAATGATCATTAGAAATATATTGGTGAACAATTTTTATATCCATATTTTTATAGTAAACAGATAAGAGAAAAAATGTTCTTTTGCAACCTTTTTCATATACCATAGTTGTGTTGATTTGAAATTTTAGGTTCTACCACTTTTGATATTATCCATTTTCTATTATGGATTTTTTGAACTTATTGGACATTCTTTTACATCCTCTTTATATTTCATATTAGAATTCTAAAAAATGTTAATATTTGAGCAATTTATTATCATTTCAATGTAAACTATAAAATATGATTACAAGGTCACAAAATGATGGTACAAAGGATTCCATTTCTTTTTCAAAAAATATTTAACACATTCTATTATTTTATATAAGATGGTATCATTTACATGTATCTTACAATGGTTTTCATTTTTTTTGGTTATAAATAATTTTTTTTATTTTTCATTAATATGTGGACAATATAGGTTGTTGTACAAATAGATCCTCTTGTATTTTAAGTTTTTCTATCACATTGAATATGTTTTAATGGTTTTTTATATGTTTATTAGTGATTGAAAAAATGAAATTGTTTTTTACATGTTGGTTAGTTTGCTACACAACTTTGCTAATTGATGCACAAGTGTGGTTATGGTTGATGTTTATGTTGTTGTGTAAGTAAAATAACCAAATGTTGGTATGAATGAGGTTATTTCCTATCTAGTTAATGGGGGGACCTAATCACATGTTAACTTAGGAGCATGTTAGCTATCCTTATATCCTAGGTGGCATGCTAGAAGTTTTCTTATAATGGGACCATGTCTCATTATTTATTGTTAGTAGCATATGTTATTTAAAAGTTTCTCTAGGACTTTTTTATTTTGTATTAAGCATTTAATGTTTGTATCAAGGGTAGTTGTCATGTACATGTGTGTGTGTGTGTGTGTGTGTGTGTGTGTGTGTGTGTGTGTGTGTGTGCATGTGTATATATATGTATTTATACACATATCTATGTGTGTATATACACATGTATATATACACATATCTATGTATGTATATACACATGTATATATACACATATCTATGTGTGTATATACACATGTATATATACACATATACATGTATGTATGTATGTATGTATAGACATGCACATACACATACACATACACATACACATACACATACACATACACATACACATACACATACACATACACATACACATACACATGCACATATACATATACACATATATACATACACATAACATGCACACACTTGATCATCTATAACGATATAGTCATGATATTAATTTATTTTTATATTAGTCTAATATATGATTTGTGATTTATTTGAATATTTTGGTCAACCTTTATGTGTCTAGTGTTTGTATCATTCACGATTCATTAAAAATGTCTTAGAAAAGAATGTAATACTAGGAAAACATTAAACATTAAAATAGTTTTAATAAGAGTATCAAGTAGTTCTTGTATTAAAAAAAAAGGTGTATCATCCTCGAAAATAATCAATAATGTATTAAAATATCTTTGAAGTTGTTTCATTCATATAAAATCTATTAACCATTTTTAAAATGACACATCTATTAAACATTAGACTATAGACAACTAAAGAATGGAGTTGGGGGCTTGCTCTAGGATTGGTCCTCTAATTGTGTTTGGGATTGGTCCTTCAGTTGTGTTTGGAATGGTTCCTCTAGTAGGTCTCTCTGTCTCTCTTGATTGTGTTGTATGTGGGTGGGTGAGAGGTGAATTGTTCCTTTGAGGTTGGGTCTACAGGGATTCTAAATTGTTCCTCCAAATTCTATAGAGGGGGAACAGGGAGCTCTTGTTCCTCCAAATTCTATAGAGGGGGAATAGGGAGCTCGAGTTATTGAACCTACAAATTGAAGGTTATGTTGGGGGTGGGGGCATGTTATGTACAAAATCTGATTTCACATCATGGTATTGACACATCGATGGGCTCAGTGGGAGAGGTACAATTACTCCTAGGAGAGCTCATTGCTCCTCTAATTGGCTGGACATGGATCTATGTTCATATGGTGGGAGAGAGACAATTACTCCTAAACTCTGATTTATTTGTGTGGAGGAGGAATAGAGTGTGCAGTTGTAGCATGCGGAATGGCTAGGGTTACGTTTCCCCCCTTACTTCCTAGTTCATGAAAGCCGTGTCAATCCATGCAACGATGATCAGGTGGTCATCGGGATCCCGATCATTTGTCATTCAATTAGCTTGTTCCCGGATAGAGAGCTGAACCAATACCAATCCCAGGTCAAATCAGAGATAATTCAAAGATGTATTGACATGAGAGGGTCATACCCTACTATTATAAGGGGTTCTATTGGTAGCCCTTTATAATAGTAGGCAGATCTAATTTGATTTTTTCTCGGGCCTAGTCTATAGAGCCTATAGTTTAGATCCATGCGTAATGTATTGACCAATGGAATCCTTGCTCTAGCATAAATTCAGTTTCTAGAGATTAGCATCCAACATAGCATGGCAAGCGTACCCCTTGGTAACCTAGACTGGTGACTCATAGGGGGGCTAAGTGCCTAGATTTCCTCATGTTTCGACCAAGGTGTTCATGGGGATCCTTAGTCCATTGTGTTTGGTGTGATGCATTGAGGATGTGGCGATATATCACTTCAACCAAAAAGTAACCTACCACACTGACCTATAGTTACCAATCATTACACAAATGAGAAGGAACAATTAGCCCCAGTCAATCATCAGATAACGTTGAGACATGTTACATAGATAAGATCCTATATCCACCCACCCCCATACCCTCCCTTTCTATAGTTCTAGGGCAAGATACCCTCATGTTAATCTCTCCTCCTAATGTTCCGTGTAGGGTGTGTTGTCTAACTATAATCCCTAGTCCCCTGCATCACTTTCCACTCCATATAATTTTAGGTGAGCCCATAGAATTGTAGGGCTTGACTGCAGTTCATTACTAAAGCCCAACCAAATTGTAGGGGGCCCTCCTCCCCCCACCCCTTATTATAGTTATCCTATTATAGTTATATTTGATTACAATTTTGAATGGTGTCTACTAATTTCTAGATATGTGAACATGATGAAAAAATAGTACTTTTAAAATTCTTCTTTTAATTTAAAAAAATAAAATAAAATACATCTCTTATAAATTAAAAAATAGAATTTGTTGTCCTAAATATGCGGGTAGATGAAGAACATTATATGCAACGTAGTCATTATCTTCAATTCCACATCTGGCAAAAGACGCACCTCAATCGCCTGGACGCTTAGCACAACGATCTAGCTCTAAAGGTAAAGTAAAATAATTCAATTCAAATATCTTTGCTACTTATATTGTAATTGGGTGGAATCACGAAGGAAAACCATTGCAAAATTTGTTGGAAGTGACTTAACTCTGAGAGGGGGGTGAATAAGAGTCAATTGGAAATTTGACTTAATTGGCTTAGTTTAAGATTCTTCTAAACTGTATCATTGACAATAAATCAATCTTATAAAATCATGTAAGCATGACCAATCAATATGGGCAAAGCGAATAATCATATAATGCTTAACTGAAACTGACTTTACATAAAGAGACAAACTTGAACTTCTAACACATTGCAACATAAACTTTGTAACTGTGAACAACAACTTTGAACCTTAAACATTGCATTTAATATGAAATGATTTAGACCAAGATAACAAATGAAATGCAGAAAATTAAGACAAGGCAAAAGCATTAGAGAAAACTAATGAAACATATTAGAAACATTAGACAGAAGACACAAAATTTTCATGAGTAGAAAACCCCCTTGGGGTAGAAAAACCACTCGGTAAAATATCCTTTTATTATCTCAAAGAGCACCACCTCTGTTACACTGAATTTAGAAGTATTAAACTTCAAGGAGCACTAACCCCCATATCTCATACTATGTCAAGAAATGTCAAGTTACAAACACTGATAAATTTATAATTGTACAATGATTTTGCAACTACAAACTTGTCAGTGACTGATCAAGTTTACTAAAGAGATATTCAATAATGCCAATTACAATTCTCTATAATCAAAATCAGAGAGTACATATTTCAATCTCTATAAGACTTAAATCCCTGGAATACAATAGAGAGAGATAACACACTTTATCAAAAAAAATCAATTTATAAACCCTCTATATCTGTGAAAGATTTATGCTTTGTTTTGAAAGAAATTCTCTATCATGAAAAAAACTCTATCCAAAAAATATCTTTTAAATAGCCAGTGTTGTCTGAAACAAAGTTTTCAACTGTAACCCTTCTTTCTTTCCGTAATGCAACCCTAGTCTTTCAAAATAAAACCTTTTTCATTTTTCATTTTGAAAATAAAATAAATAAAACCCTTTACATTTTTTGTTTCTAAAAAGAATTTCAAAATAAATCCTTTATTTTATTTGTTGTGGTTGCATTTTTAATAACTGAAACTCTTTTCCTTTTTATTTTATTTTAAAAAAGCCAGCTTTCAAAACAAACAAAAAACAAAATATGAGATACCAGATTCTTTCCTTTCATTTAGGAAACAGTATTATTTGTAGATATAAAAAAAACTAAGTATAGACAATTGAAAAATCTTTACAGAATCCAAACAAACTTAGCCACGAAAACAACCATTGAAATCTTCAAAAACCAGTAGTATGAAATAGTAAAAAATCATATCAAGAAACAAAAACACAAACTTCCTGTAACAACCAATAGGATCTTCATAGCGACATCCCTAATAGAAACTTGTTTGATCCTTAAGCTTCCCTAAATAATTTTTCAAATAATTTTGAAATTGCATAAACTTTTCAATTCCGGCTAGATATGATAAGAATAATATCTCAAGCACTTGCGGGGCTCAGGGCTTGCAATGAGCAATCAAAAACTTGATGAACAAAGTTTGCTATCATATATTAGATAAAATGCACTTCCAACAAAGACTAATGTATGGTGGAGCCCACAGTGGTTTGTACCTAGTTAATATTTTTCACTTAAAGCCTGACAAAACATACACCAACATCCCAAAGTCATTTTGAATCCGTAGCATTCATTATGCCATATCATAGGATCCATGGAAGGTATCTTTATGTTTGCATTAAGGCCTAATTTAGAATGAATGTATAGTCACAAAAGTGTGACCTTTTAAAATAAAAAATATTTGTTACCTTTTTAAAGATAATATCACTATAAAAGTGACTTTTGTATCCTTGCGGTCTGTCATTATTCAAACCAAATGTGAATTTGAATAACATAAGAAAAAATATACTCAGTTCTACTGCATTATGAATATCTACAAATGATAAACATCTGTAACAAAAATAACCAATTTGGATGCCAAATGGTATAACAAAACCCAATATAAATGCTCTCTTTTTGTCATCAAGAAAACTAAGGGGCAACAAACTCCCCCTTTGTCCTTGATGGCAAAAATCATGCCATCATTGACTTGTATGTCAAAATCACCACTGAGATATATCAGAATATCAAAGGACTAGAAATAAACAATCCAAGTGTTTGTATATGAATAATGAGAATCTGCTGAAAAGAATATAACAAACATTGTGAAGTCATAAAATAAAATCCACCTGTCCATAGTACCACAAAATATACCAAAATGCCACTATAACAAAGTATGCCATTGTAACCAAGTATGCCACTGTACCAGAATAGATCACCAATACCAAAAATGTAGCAAGTCAAACCACTCAGATACTCAGAAATTAAGAGATGCGATATGTCAATGATGTAGAATTCTTCTTCCCCTTTTTGTCTCAGAGACAACAGGAAAAGTAGCTGAGTGCTGCTGGTGGAGAGCAAAGCTCCCCCTAAATAAATATATTTTCAAACAATAGAAGATTGAGAGAGGACTCCCAATCTGGTTTTAAAGCGTTCAAATGCTTCTTTAGATAATACCTTAGTAAAAATATCTGCTACCTGGGAATGCGTAGAAATGTAAAGCATTTCAACCTCATTATCTTGAACCCTTTCTCGTAGAAAATGATATTTAATATCAATGTGTTTGGTATGAGAGTGCATAATTGGATTTTTGGCAATATTAATGGCACTAGTGTTGTCACACAAAATAGTAAGTGGTTTTGAAACAGTAACACCCCTATCACTTAACTAATAAAAAATCCAAATAAGTTGTCGTATTGCTGCTATATATTCAGATTCAGCCATTGAAAAAGTGACACAATCATGTTTCTTACTATGACATGCAACCAACCTATCACCCAAGAAAAATGCAACACCACTAGTACTTCTCCTTTGATAAAGACGACCAGACCAGTCAGTATTAGTGTAACCAAGCAAAGTAAAGTCTTCACTTCTAGGATAACACAGACCATAATCAATTGTACCTTGAATATACTTAAAGATTCTCCTAACAACATTTAAATGTGCTTGTTAGGATTAGATTGAAATCATGAAACTAAACAAACTACTTGCATTAAATCTGGCCTAGAAGCATTTTAATACAATAAGCTGCCAATCATTGATCTATATTCAGATTGATTTACCTTGGGAGAATCATATATCTTTGTTAATTTACAACATGTCATCATTGGTGTACTAACAGGTTTACAATCTTCTATGTTAACTTTTTAAGCATCCCCTAGGCGTATTTAACCCATGACAGAAATATTCCTTGCTTAAGCTGCATTACTTGCAAACCAAGAAAGAAAGTTAATTCTCCAAGCATTGACATTTGAAATTCAAATGCCATAATCATTGAAAACATTTTAGATAATGAATCATTATTGCATCCAAAAATGATATCATCCACGTATACTTCAACAACCAATATTTCATCTCCTTCAACCTTGACATACAAGTTGTTGTCCACTTTACCTCTAATGAAGCCATTAGATGTAAGGTGGGCATCCAACCTGGAATACCAAGCTCAAGGAGCTTGTTTAAGGCCATAAAGAGCCTTTTTCAATCTGTAAACATAATTAGGCTTATCTGTAGAAAAAAAACCTTCAAGTTGTGCCATATACACTTCTTTCTCAAGATAGCCATTCAAAAACGCAGTTTTAACATCCATCTGGTATACTTTAAATTTTTTTTAAAAGAGTATGCAAGAAATTCTAATAGACTCAAGTCTAGCTACAGGTGCAAAAGTTTCACCAAAATCTACACCTTCTTGTTGTGCATAACCCTTGCAAACAAATTGTGCTTTGTTTCTGACAACTATACCAGATTCATCAAGTTTATTCCCGAATATCCATTTTCCTCCTATCACATTTTTACCATCTTCTCTAGGTACTAATTCCCATGTCTGATTTTTCTCTATTGAATTAATTTCCTCTTTCGTAGCATCTAACTAGCAGTTATCATTCAAAGCATCAGAAACAATTTTCGGTTCAAAATTTGTTACCAGAGAATAATGCTCTACCATTTGAGCTTGTTCATCAGTTTTTGCTCTTCTTCTAGTTAAGATCCCTACATATTTGTCACCAATAATCTGACTTTGAGGATGTCTTTTAGTAATGACTCTGGAGGGTGCATGTAGAGGAATTTATGTTTTCGGACTTGATGCATTTTCCTCATTTGTTATTTCTACTTCAACAAGATTAGGAGCTCGATCAAGTCTTATTGGAGTATCCTCCTCAACATCCTGTATATCATCACTAAGAAGCAATTGCTCATCAAATCTCACATTAACTGTTTCAACAATTTTATTTAGCCTATTATTGAAACATTTATAGGCTTTGCTATGAGTGGAATATCCAAGAAAGATACCCTCATCAATTTTAGTATCAAAGCTTCCTAGATTCTCTTCATCTCTCTTAATATAACATTTGCAACCAAAATTTTTGAAGTATTTAATAGAAGCAGCCTTACCATACTAGAGTTCATATGGAGTAAAAGTGGAATTTACCCTGATTTGCAAACGGTTTAGAATGTAAACAGTTGTATGAACAACTTCTTTCCAATATCTGTCTGGCAGATTTGCCTTATTGAGCATTGTGAGAGACATTTCTTTAACAGTCATGTTCTTTCTTTCAACCACCCCATTTTGTTGACATGTCTGAGCAGCAGCATATTGCCTCTTTATGCCATGTTTTCTGCAACAATCTATAAACTCTTGTGATGTAAATTCAGCACCTTTGTTAGATCTTAAACACTTAAGCTTTAAATCAGATTCTCTTTCTACCATTTTTTTGAAAATTTTTGAATCTATCAAATGCTTTTGATTTATGCTTAAGAAAAGTAACCCAAACCATTCTTGTATAATCATCAACAAAAAACATAAAGTAGCTTAGATTTAAAGGATACTTTTATTTTTTTACCTTTTGGAAACTCCTTACACACAGAGTTTGATGGTTTACTCAACATAGGTAAACCTCTAACATTTTGGTTCTTTCTGATTCGAACCAGATTCTCAAAGTTCACATGTCCCAAGCACTTGTGCCATAACCAATTTTCCTCTACTTGACTCATAAGACACGTGCGTTCATTGTTTTCATAGTTAGTGGAGTCAAGAAAGTTGTAAACATTGCCAATTGTTCTCAAACAATCAACAATAATTTTACCAGATTTATTTTTGATAGCACAACCTTGAGAACCAAAGGATACACTATAACCACTATCACAAATTTGACTAACACTTAACAAGTTGTGTTTTAATCCTTCTACGAAATAAACATCATGGATTGGAGTGTAATCATTCAACAGTAATACCTTTACCTCTTACATTAGCTCCTGAACTGTCACCAAATCTTACAAAACCTCCATCAAATTCTTCCAGATGAAGAAACTTACTTTTGTCTCTTGTCATATGGTGTGAACATCCACTGTCCAACACCCATAATGATTTCTTATTTGATTGAAATTCAGTTTGCACTAACATTGATTTCTCTTTGCTAGGTACAAACTTAGTTTTCCACACCTTATCAACATTTATCTTTGATTTGCACTGAGTAGAGGTATTTGCAAAGGTGTTACATTTGACACACTTCACAGTGTTTGGAAAGCCACAGGCTTGTTTCTGTCCAAACATAGGGGTTCTATGTAGCAAAAATCTTCAAGCATTAACCTTATGGCCAAACTTATTGCAATAAAAGCAATAGCCATGAAAGAGGCCGAATTTAAATGGTCTCAGTATGCGGTAAGCTTGAAATTGTTTTTTGTTTGCAATCTTAGTGGTATATTTTGATGATTCAGCCTTTTCAAATTCTACATCAGTCAAGTTCTTGTGTTGTTTTGGCTTTCTCAAAATATCATTTAAATGCATTGTACTTTCATACTTTTCTAACTAGCAATGCTTCAATAGCATCTGAGAGTTCAGATTCACTATCAGGTTCTTCTTTTTTTTCTACTTTGAAAGCAGTCTGTTTAGAAGTGGAAGGATTGATACCAGTCCTCATTTCATAGGCTGTAAGTATGCTTTGTAGGTTATCAAGAGACATAGTAGAAAAACTCTTCTTCTCTTCTAAGGTTGAAACGTTAGTTTCAAATTTGGGCAAAAAATTTTGAATGACCTTTCTTACAACATCTTTTTCATCAATAGTTTCACCAAGACCTCTTCTAGAATTCACAACTTCATCAATTTTGAGAAAGTAACTTGCAACATTCTCATCTTCTTTCACTCTCAAAGACTCAAACTGATTCTTTAACTTTTGCATCTCCTTGATAAAAAGTTTCAAGTTTGTTACATATCTCATGGGCAAATGAACAATGTATAACCTTAACAAAGACATCCTTTGTAAGACCACACAAGATAGCATGCTTAGCTCTGGCATTTAATTCATATCGTGTCTTTACATTAGGATATGTGGGAATAGTAGTAGGAACAACATAATTTATGGTCACAGTGTTCCATACATTAAGATCAACAGTAACCAGGTAACTTTCCATCCTAATCTTCCAGAACGCATAATCTGTGCCATCAAAAAGAGGTTCTCTAGAAAGTGAACCACCTTCTTGTGAATGAGACATTATAAAACTTCTAATTGACCAGGAACAATCTCTAGGATAGACCTATATGGAGGGACACTATGCTATGATACCACTTGTTGGAAGTGACTGGACTCTGAGAGAGGTGGGGGGGCTGAATCAGAGTCAATAGGAAATTTGACTTAGTTGGCTTAATCTAAGATTCTTTTAAACTAGATCTTTGACAATAAATCAATCTTATAAAATCATGTAAGCATGACCATTCAATATGAGCAAATTGAATAATCATATAATGCTTAACTGAAATTAAATTTACATAAAGAGACAAATTTAAACTTCTCACACATTGCAACATAAACTTTGTAACTATGAACAACATCTTTGAACCTTAAATATTGCATTTAACATGAAATGATTTAGACCAAGATAACAAGTGAAATGCAAAAAATTAAGACATGGCAAAAGCATTAGAGAAATCTAATGAAACAGATCAAAAACATTAGACACAAGACACAAATTTTTCATGAGTGGAAAAGCCTCTTGGGGTAGAAAAACCACTCGGTAAAATATCCTTTTATTATCTCAAAGAGCACCACCTCTGTTACACTGAATTTAGAAGTATCAAACTTCAAGGAGCACCAAACCCCATATCTCATACTATTTCAAGAAATGTCAAGTTACAAACACTGATAAGTTTATAATTACACAATGATTTTGCATCTACAAACTTGTTAGTGATTGAACAAGTTTACTAAAGAGATATTTAATAATAACAATTACAAGTCTCTGTAATCAAATTCAAAGAGTACAAATTTCAATCTTTGTAAGACCTCAATCCCTGGAATACAACAGAGAGAGATAACACACACTTTATAAAAAAAATTCAATTTATAAACACTTTGTATCCGTAAAATATTTATGCTCTATTTTGAATCAAGTTCTTTATCTTTGAAAAAACTCTATCCAAAAAATATCTTTCAAATAGCCAGTGTTGTCTATAACAAAGTCTTCAACTGTAACCCTCGAATAGGGTTACCAAACCCTAACTAGGGTTTGCTAGACAACCAAAAAACCATCTTTCAGTTTGCAAAAAATTGAAAATGAAAAATATAATATCTTTTTCCCAAATGAACAAAACCCTTTATGTCCTTCGGTTTCTATTTTCTAGAAAATAAAACAGTTTCCTTCTCTTTTATTCTTTTCTGGAAAAAAAAAGTTTTGATAATGAAAACCCTTCTTCCTTTTTCAAATTCAACCCCAGTCTTTCAAAATAAAACCTTTTCATTTTTTGTTTTGAAAAGAAAATAAATAAAACCCTTTAAATTTTCTATTTCTAAAAAGAATTGCAAAATAAAAATTTCTCTTATTTGCTACGGTTGCATTTTTAATAAATGAACTTTTCCTTTTTTTTTTTTAAATGCCAGCTTTCAAAACAAAAAAAACAAAATACGAGATACCAGATTCTTTCCTTTCATTTGGGAAATGATATTAACTATAGATATAAAAAAAAAAACTAAGTATAATCAGTTTAAAAATCTTTACAAAATCCAAATGAACTTACCCACGAAAACCACCAATGAAATCTTCAAAAACTAGTAGTATGATATAATAAAAACTCATGTCAACAAACCAAAACCGAAACTTCCTGTAACGGCCAATAGGATCTCCATAGCGGCAGCCCTAAACTAGGGTTTTCAAAATAACTTCAAGTGATAGAAACTTGTTTGATCATTAAGCTGCCCTAAACAATTTTTTGAATACTTTTGCAAACTACATATAGTTTTCAATTCCGGCTAGATATGATAAGAATAATATCTCAAGCACTTACATGGCTCAAGGCTTGCAATGACCAACATCCCAAAGTTATTTGACATATGTAGCATTCATTATGCCATATCATATAGTACACGTAAGGTATCTTTATGTTTGCATTAAGGCCCGATTTAGAATGAATGTATAGCAACAAAAGTGTGACCTTTTAAAATAAAAAATATTTGTTACCTTTTTTAAGATAATATCACTATAAAAGTGACTTTTGTATCCTTGCAGTCTGTCATTATTCAAACCAAATGTGGAAAATATATACTTAGTGCCACTGCATTATTTATATCTGTAAATGATAAACATTTGTAACAAAAGTTTCCAATCTAGATGCCAAATGGTATAACCAAACCTAGTATAACTGCCCTCTTTTTGTCATCAAGGACAACTAAGGGGCAACAATAATTAGGTGAAATCACAAAGGAAAACCATTGCAGAATCATGGGCAATACCACTTTGGCCTCTAAGAGTGCAAAGTTTTAATCAATGCAAATCGAGGCCTAATGAAATGGCATGAATGCATTTGGATGCTTAGTAGCTTTTGAAATTCCTTAAATGAACAACTTTGGGTTGAATTTGTCCAAGTTGTCTCCCCATAAAGATGGGTCAAGGTGCATTGTAAGGATTGGAATATCAAGTTCAATACATGCAAGAATTGAGAACCTGCCAAGATTTACTAGCTTATCCATTTGTCAAACCAGTGCTATCACAAAGTGGTTAAAGTCTCAAGGATTCTTTGAAAATTATCCCCATTTGCAATAGTAAGGGTACACTATGATATATATTAATCTACAAATCAAAGTTTACCTTAATAGCTTTCTAAGGAATGCAACCAATTTGTGGGAACCATAGACTGACTTTAAATCCTCCTCTACCATCTAGCCTAGCATTTCAAATAGGGTAAATAGAATATTATGAAATTTAAACATGTTATAGTCCAATTAGGGAAACAAATGAAATCTGAGTAGGGTTAATGGTATTTATTCTTACAATCATTAGGTCATTCCTGGTGTTTGCATTAAGAAAATATTTTTTTCCATGCACTTCTAAGACCTCCTTACATGCGTGTTCTTGCCAGTCCCGATGTATTCCGAACAAAGATTGTTATAGTTTCTTGTCTAGCTATATAGAAAGTTCTGCATTCAACAATTATTTCATCTGCTATCATGTGAATGTTCTTCTACACTTTTTCTCCTTGCTCCTTGTTGGTATTCATCATTAGTCCAATTATTGTTGCATGTTCTCTTTTTAGGAAGAAACATGTTTGAGTTGGATGCAACCTATTGGTTTTAGTTTTGTAATATTTTCTATTAAGCATCAATATTAACCATTTTGTGATTTCTTTTATTTTAATATGTGTCGAGTCTTTAGTGACTTTAATGAGACAAGAGCTCACTTGGCAATTCCTTCTTTACATATTCTAGAAACTTGTCTCTTATACTTCATAGACTTGACAACATGGCATTTCATTCATTTTTTTGTAAGTGATAAAGGGGAGTGTTTGACTTGCCTCTTTGCAATACTTCAATAGTAATTACATGCTCAAGTCAATTACAAGTAAACTTGATATCCAATCTATTCAATAGCACCCTGTAATCGCCATTACCTTGCATGTCCTTCCCTGTTAACATCATGGGAAATTGTTGATGCGGTTGATCAAACCTATTCATATAGTCTTTATTTTCTTCTCCATTCTATTCAATGTGTAAAAAGTAGAATAGTGCTATCTATTCTATAAAAATTAGAGCAGTGTTACAAAATTCTGGTAGAACTTTAATTAAACATTTATCAAACTTTTCAACCATTCTCATTAGTAACATCTAAAGTATTTCAGAAGCTTTTGGAAGGATCAAATATATAGTCATAAAACTCAAGAAATAAAAAATATCTAGTGCATAAGTAGAATCCATACTTTCTTTTCCGATGATCATAATCGTAAAACTTACCATATATATTTATATATGGTATGTTCTAAAAAATATCATTACTCTACAAATTTTGCAAATATGAACTTTTAATCATATATTCATATTCTACTCTTTCAATCTCCTTTGATGAATTTATCCATAGGCCAGAAAGTTTGCAGATTTCCAATAACGTAAAACTTCTCATCTCTGTTGACTGCTCATGGGATGTAGGAGTCTAAACTTCTTAGGATTTTAGTCAGCCTACCTTCAATTACTAGCTACTTAGATTTTTTTGCTGGTCATTCTTTAGAGTCTTGCTTTTAGTTTAATGAGATGTTGGCTTCCCTTTCTTTTATATCTTTGTAGCATAGGCTCCAAAAATGTTAGAATGTATGAAACCATTGGTGATTTACTAAAATCAGCATATTTATAAAAAAATGTCAATTTGATCTCGAAAAAGTTCATCATTGTCCAAATAATTTTTTGAAAGGTCATCTGACAATATGACCTAGACAAAAGTAAAACTTGAAGTAATGAATCCCTCAACTATTTTAGGTACAAATCCATGAAGAAGACTTGGCATGCCACTCTTCCAATATGAAACAATTATAACACTTCAAATAAGTAATAAAGATCGTTGCTAGCTTACTTCCATGATTGCAAAGATTTTAATGTAAATTTCATCACCAATTGTATCTAGTCACTGCAACCTTGTACATTGATAAGTTCGGAGGGCTAATAATTCACTTTAAAATGAAAAAGAAAGTTGTAATACTCATGGTAATTGTCACGATCTGTAAGACCTTGTCCTATTTTTAATATGTAAATAAAAGAGTTCCTTTCCATAAGAAACACTTCTCTAGAATATCAAGCTTTGAGCATTTTCATTCTACTAATACCATACTTGGTAGATCTAAGCGCAACAAGATGGTTCTTTGTTTAATGATATCGATGTGATGACTCTTACCAATATGAAATGAGTGGAAGGCCTTTGCAAATTCCTTAACAAGTATGTAGTGATACAATTGATTTCCATAAGTCCAATGTTGCTCTTGGTACTTTCTTGACGTCATTTCCTATAAGAAATCAGCTACTCCTTTTCTGTCATGGTATGAAACCCATAGAATTGAAAAAATCAAACACATATTCTCGATGTCCTTGATACACAATCTCACCTCTAGACAAGATTTGTCATCAAATAGATCATATGTTTCATGACCAGGCTGCAAAAGAGAAATCAATATTTTCCCATCAAGAACATAAACAATTTGGTGCAAACACTTAATAATTTGGTATGCTGTAGCATTGTCCAACCTTATTGAAATTTCATCTATAAGCAAGGATTTGGAATGAGCAACTAGCATTTCCACTACTTCTGACAAGAGATTCCATCATGCATTTTATTTTGTGGGTTTTTTTTATAGATTTGTGTTGTGATGAAGTGGCAATCCAATTCCATTGATTACTATCAACTTGTAGTATCATAGATATCTATGATAATAAAAAAAGCTTCATTTAAATATTGTCAAGACATAAAATTTAATGCACCAATCTATACAAAAGAATAGTTAAAAAAATCACATAATCAAAGATTATTCATTTTAATATAATTATCAAAGTAAAAATTATTAATGAATGAGAACACTATATAAACTTTTGATCTAGCATTATAATGCTTTTTAGAGTATTAATGAACACTATCCATTCATGCCATAATATTTCATTTAACAACTACAAAAATCCCATGTCAAGCTCAAGAATCTGTTAACTATAAGCCCCAATATTTTTAGATCTACTTTTTTTATGTTGTTAATAGATTGAAGCAGCAACTATAAGGAGATTGGTTCTGATTTGTCTCATTTTAAAAAAAAATCTTGAAGCAACTGCTACTTCTCACCCCAAGTATGTCCAGGTATTTGCTATTCATGTCATTATTTTTGCACAAGATGGGATTTCCATGTTATATTATTTTTCTTATTTCCAGATATTAGGAGTAGCTTGGTGATCATAAACCACTTATCAATAGTTACTATCAACAAAGAAAGGTAAATTCATTTTTAATTCATCTTTCAGAACATCAGTTTCATATATTTTCAATTACTAAAAACTAAATTTGTAAACTCTATTGATGTTTTTGGTTTTATGGTCATGATAAAACCAAAAAAATTTGTAAATATTACCATACAAAAATTGTACTCTCTAACATATTAGCTTACAAAAATTGTACTCTAACATATTAGCTTACACATATTTTTCTCTCAGTGTAATCCTAGTTAATAACATGTTAGAGTCTTCATTTCTCCTTAACTTTCATTACAGAACATCTTTAGTATAATTTACTAAATCAAACGTGCATTGTCACTGATATTGAAATGATTCAAAATCACCGATAAAAATATTTTGATGTGGCGATGTGCAATAAATGTATATCAATGTAGAGATGGTGAAGCCGAAGATTATCAACAGAACTCTTAATCTTGAGGACCATTAACAACAGAATTCTTAAATGTTGATGACCATCAACAATAGTTGTCTTAGTGTTGATGACAACAGAGCTCTCATAGGATACACGGCTATGAAGTCAGGTCTTCATTTCCTGGCTTGCTCTGTAACACGTGGAGCTCTCTTCTCCATGTAACAAAACTACTTGAAAACTCATGTACCCATCTAACGGAAAGCTAATAGAAATTATCAACTTTGAAAGGTCTATAATATCTACAGCTATAAATGTTCTGTTAAATGTTATATAAAATTTTTTAAATTTTGTTATCAGAATGTAGGAAACCAGAATTCAGAATGTAGAGCAAAATTCAGACTGTATTATTATGGAATATGATCCTAAACATCCTCATAAAATTGAAATGCTGACCAGGGGTTCTCGTAAACTGATTAGCAAACAATAACAGCAAAAAGAAGAAATTGCAAAAAGAAATCAAAATTCAGAATAAAAAACAAAGCGCTTTGGTTTTTTGGAATTGCACACACCAATATCTTTATTGAAGCTTAATTAAAAAATTACATAGAGGCTCTATATATAAAGAATTTGCAATCTACAAGAATTAATTATAATTGCAGTTCTAAATATATTCCTAGCATTGCATGGAAAGCTACTAAGGCTTTCAAACTAAAAAAAGCAAACTACTCCCTTAATTAAGAATACAATAAGTGCATGCATAGCATGCTTTATTTACTAAAAAAACAATCATGCAAAAAACAAAACTAAAAATAGTCCTAAGGATTAATGCATGTTGGAGTACATGCTTTATTTGCATGAATAAACAAAAAACTATTAACTAAATTAATCTAGCTGCATGCTAGAGCAGCATCAGTTATCAACATACTCCCCCTTGATGCTGAGAGGGCTCACAATCTTATCCTGTAGTGCTATAAACTGAGCTTTCGCAACTGCTTTGGTGAATATATCTGCTAGCTGATCCTGGGTGTTGATGTGCTTCAATTCGACATCCTTCTTCTACACCAAATCTCGTATGAAGTGATATTTCAAATCAAAAGGCTTTGTTCTACTGTGATGAACCCGATTCTTAGCTAACTTGATGGCACTCACATTGTCACAATATATCACTGTAGGCTAAATTTTCTTTTCTCCAATTTCTTCCAAAACTTTTCTGAGTCAAAGAGCTTGTGTACGTGCTGAGGTAATTGCAACATACTCTGCTTCTATAGATGAGAGAGCAACAATAATTTGCTTTTTTGAGCTCCAGGTAATCAAACCAGAACCAAAAGAAAAACAATTTCCAGATGTAGATTTACAGTCATCCATACCACCTTCCCAATCTGAATCACTAAAGCCTACTAGATTGAACTTTTCAGAAGAGTAGTAATGAATACTAAAACTTAAATTCCCTTTCACATACCTCAAAATCCTCTTGGCTGCCTTCATATGTATTTCAGATGGATTTGTTATATACCTTGAAACAAGTGAAACTGAATAGGCAATATTAGGCCTCGTGTGGATTGGAAACATCAACCTCCCCACAATACTTATGTAAGCTGTATCATCAACTAAATCAGCACCATCATCTCGACATAACAAAACTCCATGAGAACTTGGAGTGGAGGCAGGGTTACAATCAGTCATATTAAATTTCTTCAGCATATCTTGTGCATACTTTGTTTGACAAATGCAAATCTCATCCTTACTTTGATAAACCTCCATTCCTAGAAAATATTTCATCAGACCAAGATCTTTCATCTCAAATTCTTTCATCATAGCAGCTTTCAATTCATCTTTCATCTTATAACTACTACCCATATACAAAACATCATCAACATACAAACTTATGATGAGGATATTAGTACCTTCTTGTTTGTAGTATAGGGTAGGATCACTCTTACTTCTCTAGAAGCCATTCTCATGAAAGTATCTGTCAATCCTGGCATACCACACTCTTGGTGCTTGCTTGAGGCCATACAAAGCCTTCTTCAACTTGTAGACATAATTATCTTTTCCTTCCACTTCAAAACCTTGTGACTACTCCACATATACTTCCTCTTCTAAGTACCCATTCAAGAAGTCACTTTTCACGTCCATATGATGTATGCTCCACTTCTTCTGAGCTGCTAATGAAATCAGCATTCTTATGGTCTCTTGTCTTGCTACTGGTGCAAATGTCTCTTCATAGTCAATTCCATACTTCTATGTGAATCCTTTAGCAACTAATCTTGCCTTGTGTCTTTCAACACTCCCATCACTGTTAAACTTGGTCTTGTAGACCCATTTGGTGCCAATCCTTTTTTTGTCATGTGGAAGTTTTGTTAACTTCCAAGTGTCATTCCTGTGAATGGAATCCATCTCTTCTTCCATGGCTTTCACCCAAACCTCATTAGTACATGCATATTGAAAACATGATGGTTCAAAATCAGCCTTGGCTAAAAAAGAAAAATTCACTGTCTCACCTATTGGGTTTTCATCATGTACTTGATTTTCACTCTTCTGGTAGATATCACTCAATCTCCTTACCTTCCTTGCAGAACTTGGAGAAGAAGCTGGACTTGAACTTGGTACTAAAGAACTTGATGAAGGATTGCTTGGTGGAGTTAAACCACTAGATATAGAAACATTAGTTGGCTGCTCATGATCAATATCAGCAATTATATCATCATTCAAAAAAGATTTTGGCTTCTCAACATGGCCTTTTTTATGACCATAAACTCCCCCTTCATCAAAAAACACATCTCTTGAGACCATAAGCTTGCTAGTGAGGGGATTATACAATCTATAAGCCTTGCTTTTCTCACTATACCCAATAAAAATACACAACTCAATCTTTGCATCTAATTTCTGACTATTCTGATCAGGTACATGCACATAAGCCAAACAATCAAAAACTTTGAAATGATTAATATTAGGCCTTTTACCATACCAAGCTTCATAAGGAGTCATCTTTTCTAGTGCACTAGTGGGGCTATGGTTGAGGATGTACACCGCTATAGCAACTCCATCTCCCCAATAAGAATTGTTCAATCCCTTGGTTTGTAACATGCACCTTGCCATTTCAACCACAGTACGATTCTTCCTTTCAACTACTCCATTCTGTTGAGGTGTGTATGCAGTAGTAAGTTGCCTCTTGATGCCATTAAAATCACAAAAACTTTTGAAAGCCTTGGAGCAAAATTCTCCTCCACGATCAGTCCTTAAACATTTGATCTTGCATGCTTTCTCATTTTCCACAAGGGCTTTAAACTTCTTGAATGTATCCAAGGCTTCATCTTTGGCCTTCAAAAAATATACCCAACAATTTCGTGAGTAATCATCAATAAAAGTGATGAAATACGATGACTTACCCAAACTCTTAGTTTGCATAGGACCACATATACTTGAATGAACAAGCTGAAGTGGGTGATGAGCCCTCCATGCATTGCTCTTTGGAAACATTTCTCTTGCATGCTTTCCTTTAGCACAACCTTCACAAACCTCCTTGTGTTCCTCAACCTTGGGCAAACCAGAAACTAATGCATGTGAGGTTAGAAACTTCAAACTATGAAAATTTAAATGCCCATACCTGAGATGCCATAACCAACTTGAATCCTCATAAACCATATTTGCCAAACTATTGTTCTATTCACCAAACCTCAAGGAGAACGTCATATTTCTTGTCATAGGAACAACAGTGATCACCCTATTACCCTTATTCTTATCATAGATAGTACATGTCTTATTCTCAAAGACTACTTTATAATTTTTCTCACATAGCTGCCCAACACTTAACAAATTATGCTTCAATTGTTGAGTATAATAAATCTCATGAATACTCTTTATACCTTCTTTTGTTTGGACCTCCATAGCTCCTTTGGCAGCAACCTCCAATGATTTATCATCACCAAGCTGGATCTTGGATTTGAAACTTCCATCCTTTGTTGAGAACAACTTCTCATTCCCTGTCATATGGTTAGAGAATCTAGAATCTAGGTACCAAACATCTTTACTAGTATTTTCACCCTTGGCATAAGATAAAAATAAGTGCTCAGGAGGATTGTCACTACTTTCTTGAGCATAGTTAGCACTTTTACCTTCTTTCAATCTGCATTCTCTTTCAAAGTGGCCATACCTATTACAATGGTAACATTGAACATTTCTCTCATCAAATCTGCCTCTACCTCTTCCTCTAAAACCACCACTTCCTCTTGAGCCACCTCTTCCTCTACCTCTTGAAGAATTTTGGCTTTGCCCTTTACCTTGGCCTTAATTGATTTTTGCACTACTGCTGCTTGCATCTTCATTTTTTGTGATTAGCAGTTTAGAGGAAAACACTTTCTCTACACCTTCTAGAGAATCTTTCAATCTTTCTTCATGAGACATCAGGGATCCAACTAGTCGATCAAACTGTAGTTTTGTCAAATCCTTGCTTTCTTCTATGATTATTGCTACATGATTCCATTTGGGTGTCAAAGATCTCAACACCTTTTTTTATCAAAACTTCATTGCTTACAATTTCCCCAAGTGTAGCCATTTTATTGACCACATCTTTGACTCTGACACAATAATCACTTATACTTTCAGCTTCTTGCATCCTCAAATTATCTAACTCTCACTTCAATGTCTGAAGCTTGACCACTTTAACTTGATCACTACCTTGGTAAGCTTCTTGTAGAGTCTTCCAAGCATCTTTGGCAGTTGTTGCTCCTGATATTCTTGGAAATAAGCTCTTATCAAGAGCTATCTGAATGTGAAACAAAGCTTGAGCATTCTTTTTCCTTGCTTCCTTTCTAGCTATTTTGTCATTGGTTGTAAAGGCATTGCAATCAGCTGGCTCTTCATAACCCGATTCAATAATCTCCCACAAATCTTTTCCAATAAAAAAGGTCAGCATCTTAATGCACCAATAATCATGATCATTCCCATCAAATTCTAGAACGGGCATATGGTTAGAATTTGACATGATTAAATTTGGCAAAATTCGAACAATAAAACTTTAACCCAAAACAATTTAACCTGCTCTGATACCACTTGTAGAATTTTGAACCTGACCTATCTTCTCTGAACCAACTGATTAGCAAACAATAATAGAAAAATGAAGAAATTGCAAAAAGAAATCACAATTCAGAATAAAAAACAAAGTGCCTTGTTTTTTTGGAATTGCACACACCAATATCTTTATTGAAGCTTAATTAAAAAATTACATAGAGGCTCTATATATAAAGAATTTGCAATCAAGAAGAATTAATAATAACTGCAGTTCTAAATATATTCCTAGCATTGCATGGAAAGCTACTAAGGCTCTCAAACTAAAAAAAGCAAACTACTCCCTAAATTAAGAATACAATAAGTGCATGCACAACATGCTTTATTTACTAAAAACAAATTCATGCAAAAAAACAAAACTAAAAATAGTCCTAAGGATTAATGCATGTTGGAGTACATGCTTTATTTGCATGAATAAACAAAAAACTATTAACTAAATTAATCTAGCTGCATGCTAGAGCAGCATAAGTTATCAACAATAAGATGCATTGCATGCTTTCTCAAGCCGGGTTCATGCTTCTTTTGGAACTGGTGGAGCGGTGTTCTTTTTATAAATGATAAATCTCTCCTCATATACCCAATCTATCCATCTTCATTCAATCCAGACTGTATAATGGCAAGAGCATTAGACCTTCCGCTTCTCATTGTGGCGGGACTGGCCATCTCTTTATACAAGCAAGGTAAGTTTTGTTGCTAACATACTGCGTGTTGTAGATGGATTAATAAGATCTCTAAAACAAACAATTATAGTATGTGTGTCGCAGAAGCAGGAGCAGTTAAATTTGATATACGAAATAGTGCAGGTACATAGTCTGGGCGGCGGGATTACCCGGAGGAGGGCAGTAATTCAACTAGGGTCAAACACAGGTCGTTAATTTGGCGGCGGGTACATAGTCGGCAAGGTTCTGGGGCTGAACCGACTACTCTTTCGATGCGAGCAGGCGAGGAACCTGTCAAACCAGTGACTGCGGCAGCCAACTGAGCTGCACAGTCTTGGGAGCTGTTCCCACCACGTTGGCCAAGTACACCCAGAGCAATCAGGACTACTACGATGTCTCGCAAGTGGATGGCTTCAACATTCCTCTTTCCATCAATTAATATTATAGCCATACTTGATGGCCCTTAAAATTTACAAAGATAACGCGACTTTTGAAGTCAATGAAGTTGTTCCTGTCAAAAACGATACAGCTTTTGAAGCCGCGTCTATTCTTCAGTGCTTCCTTCGCAACTGGAGTAGCGATCGACTGCCTTTAGATAGTAGGGGTGATTATGCTTCATAAAGCTCTTAGCCTATAATAAGACTACGTTGGTAACCACATCCTAGATGTGCCTGCCTCTGTTTCCACCTTTGCCCCTGATGCTGGATCAACTGAAATTGAGTTCACTGCCCCCGCAAAAACTGCCACCTCTGTCTCTGCCTCTACCTTTGTCGGGTCTTGATTGCAAGCTAGAAGGAATGCTAGACGCTTTATAATGGATCATTATGGAATGGGTCCACTCGATCTACCCTATCATTCTATAGGGGATCATAGGGGTATGGCTCTCAAACTAGCTCAGATGTGGGCTATGGGCTTGGTAGGAATGTTGCATGCTATCGATCTGGAATCAAAACAATGGGCTATGACTATATAAATGGCCCTACCATTCTCTAGGGAAAATGTCAGGTCTAAGTGGAGATTTGATTTCCACAAAAAAACTAGAAAGCTTTAACAAATGCTCCATTTTAGGTGGGACCTTCCAAGAAGGGTGAAGCTATAAGGTTGAAGCTACAATAAGAGAAATAAAGAAGCCATGGTCACTATTGGATCAAGGTGGCCACCCACCCTCGTCACTGTCCGTTGCAGATGGGTATGGGTACCTGCTCCGTTTATTTTGAAGGAGTGCTTGCTTCCTTGATTTCTTCTATCTGACCTTATCCTTTTCCGTAACCAGAGTAGGAGTAACTCAGGTACCTAGTAGTCAAGGTAGCTGCAGGTGTTAGGTCCTTGTCGGTAGCATGTACTAGTACTTCGTTCCTTGCATGCCAAGCAGGTATGTGCCTTTGTGTGGTGGGGTAGCATAGGTGGGTAACAGGGGTAGTGTCTACGATATGAACCCAGTGTATTAGTATATGGTCTCGTAGTGTCTTATCTGAGTAGAAGTCCTTTTGGCTTCCTGACCTATGGTGTTCGTAGCAGTGCCTGACCCTCACCACTAAGTTTTTTATAGATCCAGATGGGGATCTGCCCGTGGTACTACATATAGGCCAGGTATTTGTATGTCTAGAAGGGTCTATGTCCATAAATGAGGGTGACTATGGTCGGTCAGTGTTTCTAAGTACAGGCTATCGTAGTGCTTTTTGCCTAGAAGGGGGAGCAGGCCTACTAAGTATAGTGTTCATTCCAACATGGTAAGATAGATACCTCTGTCTAGTAGTCTCTTTGTATTCACCCTATCACTGTGTTTTTGGCCTTTCAGCTATAGGTCGAGTGCTGGTTTGGTACATTGAGGTCAGGTGTCTTTCTAGATAGGTCTCCATTCCATACGGCAAGGCAGGTACTAGGTAAGGAAAGTGTCTCTACTTTGTACCCTATACTTGTGCTCTTAAGCAATCACTTAGACTCTGGATCGGCAAGGTATATATATATATATATATATATATATATATATATATATATATATATATATATATATATATATATATATATATATATTGGGAGATTGATCTTGGTGTTACTTCTTGTGATTTTCACATGAATAATATTATTTTTTGATTATAATGTTCTTGTATCACTTAAAGTAGTTTGTCCTTGAGGTAGGTTGTATTGAGACAACTCTCTAATTTTATATAGTTCTCATTTATGTTTTTCTAATGTGTTGTTCTAAGGTTCTTGTCACTCATTCAATTTTTTAGATTGATGTTCCATTTCTTGTTATATGTGTCACCTATATATTTTTTCCACATATGTATGGACAATTTTATTAGTATTATCGTTCTTTTAACACACCATTTCATGCTTGTGTCTATTCTAACATTGCTTATTTTTACTTTTCTAATATAAGAAATTTACTAACCCATTTTTTGTTTGTTAATGTTTTTGATTAAAAAATAAGGGGTTTCGAAATGGGCCCTGACCCTTTTACAATAGGATAGATCAAACGGATAGATCAAATAGCACTACAAAACAACAAGAGACAACCAAGACAAACAACAAACAAACAACAAAAGACATCAAAACTTACAAACACCCAACCCCAAGTTAACGTGGTTTAAAGCCAAATTATTCCAAAGATTTTTGTTTCATGGAGCAAGAGTTAACAAGCTCTATGATTTTTCTATTAACCCAAGGAGGAGAACAAGCATTTAAACTTGAAACCAAAGAAGAGGTGTTCATCTTCTCACCATCAATAAAGGCTTTCTCGCTATTTTCAGCCCTTTGAGAAGCCTTGTCATAGCCACCAACAAGTTGCCATTTCTCATTCTTGGGGCAACTGGCACTAGAGTGACCCAATTTACAATAGCAATGGCAAAAAATAGAATCTAGTCTTAAAAAATAACAGGCTGCACCGACACTCCAAACTTGGAGCAAAGAGAATCCTGAGAAGGGAGCTCCATGTTTTTCTCCATAAGCACATGGAGCGAAGAGAAACCTAAGAAGGGAGCTTCATCTTCTCATAATCAATAAAGGCTTTCCCTCTATTTTCAGCCCTTTGAGAAGACTTGTCATAGCCACCAACAAGTGGTCATTTCTCATTCTTGGGGCAACTGGCACTAGAGTGACCCAATTACAACAGCATTGACAAAAACTAGAATCTAGTCTTCAAAAATAATAGGCTGCACCCACACTCCGAACTTGTAGCAAAGAGAAACCTACGAAGGGAGCTCCATATTTTTCTCCACAAGCACACAAAAATGAGCACGGATCAAATGCTTCTTAAATTTTGTGACAGAATCAGTATTAAAATACTATGCAAAATTGTTTGCAATGAGTCAAAAAACTTCCTCATCTCAGAATTCCAAAGGAAGGTATGGCAATTGGACCCACACAAGGAACTTACTAATATCTTCCTTCAAAGGATTAAATCTAGGGGCCCACTGATTAAGGACAAGTCCATTGTGCCCCATAAACCAAGGACTATCTAAAAGGGTCTTGGAGCAATCATCTGAATTTGAAAAGTAGAATAAGAAGAAATTGTTAAGAATAGAAACAACCTCAACCTTACCTCCTAGGTTCCACCTCCCACCCATCCATCTTCCCACGACATCTATGTCTGGACGATTCCCACAAAATTTCCCAACAAGAGAGTTATTGGATTAAGCCTCCATCCTGCAAGAAAGAAAGTCTGGGATATCGATTTCCATCCCATCCTCCATAATCTATGAAGGAACAAAAGACTCGGGGGAAGTAAACATCTCTTCAACCTCAATATCCACACCCGACTGAGGGGTAACAAGATCAAACCCTTCAACTATATCATGTGTAGGAGTGACAGTCTCCAAGCACATCATAGCAGGGGGCAACAGACATGCCACCAACACCAGGAGATGAAACACTAGGGGAATCCATCACACCAATATTGAAAGAAGTCATAATGTCGGAGGAGGCCTCAGGAAGGCTAAGATAACTCACACCCAACAAAACATTATCATTCTACAAGAAAGGAACACAAATCCTAGAAGCATTGGGAGTCCTTCCAAGAGAAAGAGGGGAGACCTCGTCACCCACCACTGTAGGGTCTTTGGGTTGAGGAAGAAGAATTCCCCTCTGAAGGATGAGCCCAAGGCCACCATGATCAAAAAAAGCTCCAATGGGTTTAGAACCTAAAACAGAATGATTCAACAGAACCCTCTATTTTTCCTCTTGTGAAAGAGAAAAGAGGGAAATGTCTTCATCGTCCTTAGTGCCTTACAAAATAGTATCAAGGAGGAGATCCTCCTCCACACCCTCAATGGGATCACTAAACCCACAGCTCCAGTAGCCATGCTATCATCAGAGCAACCACTGATAGTGTTGCAAAGGGCAGTCCTTCCCCAAGCAGGTTGAGAACTAGGTGCCAAAGACAAAGGGCCATCTACATCCTTCCCATCGCTATCATCTGCACCTTCCTCTCCATCATAGGTCGAAGAACACCCACCTACCTCAATGTTGTTGTGGCTAAGGTTTTTGCCTCCTTGGCCTTCCTTGCACGCGTCTTGAGGAATTACGCAAATAATTTAAAATATTATGCTTCTTGACAATATCATATAACGATATATCTTGAGGGTCTTCTTATCTCCCTTCATAACAGGTAGGATCATGATAATAAATGACAGTAGCTTGGATGTGTTTCTCTTGAGTGATTTCATCTTTAGTTTGGATAATTTGACCATGACTTGGTTGAGGACATATTTGAACTTGCTTTGGATTTGTTTGTTTACACATCTCTTGATTTAAGATGAACATAAAAATTTCTTCGATAGTATTGATAGGATTTGAACAATTCATAAATGGATTTCGACTTGAACATAGGCCAATATTCTTGAATAGAATTTCTGGGTATTGATTTTTATGATAGTGTTTGATTTTGGACAAGGATGGGACTAGGAGACTCTTTGATAGGTTGGATAGACACAATATGAGAAGATGGTATTTGATAGGAAGCAATGATTTTAGGAAACTCTAGTTCATGCTTAATATACTCATATTTACAAGATCCTTACATGATGGTACTTGATCTTGGACGGGCATGTTGCTAGAATTTTTATTGTATGGTGCTATTTGTTGGATAGGAATGGCACCATGCGAGTTGTGGATATTCTTGGGAAAAGTAACATCATTGAATTTGTGTGATATATATTCTTCATTTTAATAGTCCTCAATAGAAATATAAAAAGAATTATTTGGATTTTGGTGTGTTTGTAATGTGTATTAATATTTTGGATAGATGGATTGGACATTATATTGTAAGGAGGAAGATGAAGGATATACATAATGTGTGAAATAGATGGAGTGCTCTCATGAACTTGGTCTTGGAAACATTGACTAGACAGAAGGATGTCAAGTTAAGATGGGGTTTCCCTTGTCAACAGAGTCATAGGTTGAGTAATGAAAGCTCACAGAAAGTTTAGCTATAATAATCTCATAATAAAATATATTTTAATTATTATATTCAACTTGATCTACAATACTATCATCATCGTCATTAATAAATTAATTTTTGATTTGATTTGGATAGTAAAATTTCTCTAATGAATTCATAGGATTAGATCTTTCTTTAATGGTGATTTTGGTTTCACATTGGCTTCACTAATGTAATGTTGACTAGTATTTTGATATTGAATAATAAATCTCTCAAACCAAGGATCATTTGTGCAAAAGGTGGTAGATTGTTTATTAGAATCTTGACAATCTTTTGAAGGCTTAGTAATTGACTTTTGTGTGAGGATAAGGATTTGTTTTTTTCTAAATGATTTTGGATTTAGGCATAGATAGGTTTTGAGTGTCTTGTCATAGAATGGTGTTTCCCTTCTATTTTTGAAATTTGGATGGTAAGTAGAATATGGGTGGGAGGATAGAAAGTTAGTTACATTTTTTCTTAAAATAGTATCATCTAAGGATTCAGGAACTCATCCTAATGTACAATATTACTAGAATCAAATATCAAGTTAAATGAGATCTTATTCTTCCTGATCAACTAAAATACCACCATCATGATCATTATGATCTTGTATTGGTTCAAGAAAATAATTTTATCTAAGGCAATCATGGTACTTGGTTTACCCTTAATTATGATTTTAAGCTTTACTAAGGGAGGATATGGATCCATTTTTTATGCCTATTTATATATCTAATTAATAATTAATGTATATTAAATATTTGAATATATTATATAGTTAATTAATAATTAAAATTAAATATAATAAAAAACATATATCTAAATATAATGTTTATAATTAGTATTATTAATCATTACTAATTGTCTATAGAATAAAATAATGTATTTTGACTCCTCACTCCTCCATAACTTCCATTATAAAACATTTGTTAATATAATTAGCCGATAGGCTATATTATGGATGGAGTTTGAGTTGTAAACATGTCTCACACTAATATACCATCATTTTAGCACTGATATACTATGTTTTTAACACCAATATATAGTTTTCATCGATCATTTGTTTGGGACTATATGCAGTTAAAGAAACACTGTATCTTTTAATTGTTGGTAAACTATATAATATATTTCAATAAATGCAAGATCAAATAAATCTAATTCATTGACAATCAATTAGAATACAATCATAAATGCTAAAAAAATGTCCACCTTTTCAACCACTCTATAATTATTGATGACTCTAACACCACCCAAAATTATTCATATAATGCTTCTGCTTTGGCTTCATCATCATTTGAAACTTCAGCCTGTTTATTGATAACATAAAAGCACCCAGCATGTTTAAAACGAGCAATGAAAACACATAATAATGAACAGAAAACAACAGAAAGAATAATAGACACAACAATGAACTCGAGACACAAGATTAACGTGGTTCACCACTAAGTGGCTACGTCTACTAGAAAGCAAAGAGAATTCTTATTAACCAATATCTAATACTACACAGTACATCATGTATGGGCTACACACAGCCATTTATATAAACATATCAAATATGAAATGAAGAGTCTTCTGGGGAAGACAAACAGCCATGTGACTGTTGGGCTTCATATTCCCAACACTATTATCATCATTTTAATATGACCATCCAAGGTAGCAAAACATTGTGGACTGGAATGTACTACTATAAAATCTCAAACAAACTTTGTATTTGTAAAAGAGAGCGCAAATAGATTGTTGTGAATAATTTTAACTCACAAATTTAACATTTATTAATCAAAATAATATATTAGATATATAAATTGAATTGACTTTCTAACCTATTAATTTAGAAAGGTTTTTCTACCGGCATAATACTTACACCCCTTTTGTGCACATGCTAGTTAACTAAATTCAACATGCATTGTCATGGTTTTTGAAACATACGCAACTTTAGGTATTGAAAGTCACAGATCGCTGCTTTGAATACAAATAAGTAGATTTTGACAATGCAGAAATTGTCAAGCCAGAGATAAACATAAGTCTGATTGTTCATGACCATTCGAATTTCAAAAGACTGGGGCTCTCATTATCATATGATAGGCGGCTTTGAACTCTGGTCTTTCCTTCCATCGTAACACGCGGAGCTCTCTTCTCTGTATAAGTAACTAAACTCCTACTTGAATACTCAATGTATCCATCTAGAAAGATACTAGAAAACATCAGCTTTGAGACATCTATATCAATGCATTTTTGTTAATGTTTGGGGTAATATTCTGTTTCATTATCAGAATGTAGAAAGTCGGGATTAATTTCAAACGTGGACGGTTCTTCACATCTTGATAATGGATCACATGACATGATTGAGATTGATAAAATAATATATTATATACTAATTGTAAATAATGAAAAATCGTGATCAATAGAAAAAATACAGAGTAAAATATATAAGCTTCCAAAGAAATGTTTAAATGCTGACAAGGGTTGTCGTAACACACACGGCTTCTCAAGCCGGTTTCATGTTTTCTTGCTTCATTCGATCCAGACGGTATAATGGCAACAGTTTCAGATCTTGCGCTTCTTGTAGCTAGATTGGCTACTACATAAGAGAGCTATTTAAGACATTTTTTAAAGACAATATTAGTATATTGTCTTAAATACTTGAATTATTATTTAATTATCTTAAATTAAAAAATAAAATGATTTTAATTTGTCTTAAATTAAAAGTTAAGACAAAAGATACATGAATTTTCAAAAGAGGAATGGTGGGAAGTGAAAACATAAAATCAATCATCCCTAACCTACTTTTTTTACCACAAACTCTTAGAAACTGAGTCAACCCCCTTACAAAATTTGTGATGGTTGCAATGGATCGGCCTGCAACATTTGGCTTCCAACGAACTCGATTAGAAGAGGTAGTTTTGTGGGAAAATATAAATTTGTAAAGGAAAAGATTGGTTTTTATTAGGATGATAGCTTGTGTATCAAATCTCTACATTTCTACTTTTCTTGAGCAGGATCTCACCGTGCCACTGGTTGTCTATTCGACAACCACTCCGTCGTGGCCCTCATCTTTTACTTCTCAACCATTCTTTCACAAAATGAAGGAATAGGCAAGGAGCGACCCTTCCATGTCATGTGGCACCACCCATCAAAAATGTGAGGGATCCCAGTGTTAGAAAGTGCATATCTCAAAGGGGTGCATATATGTTAGAAATGGAATTGATTGGGAAATGTTTCTCGGGGTTCCATATCGGTGACTAGTCTTAACTGTAGGCCAATACTTGCTCATACCCCCCATGGTCAATTATATGGCATTCGACCCAGTTTGGGATTTCAAACACTGGGGCGCCCCCTTCATTCACTCCATTATTTTAGGATCCCTCAATTGGGGGTTTAAAGATTTTTTTTGTTCATTGGCCATGAGCTGGAGTCAGATAAAATTGGTTTTTGAGCCCATATATATTTCTTTATGAAAGCAATATATGGCAATGAAATCTTGAGAAATCCTTATTCTCATCTTAGGCACTCTGGTTTCATATTTTTATAATATATGCAATACGATATTCTAGAAGTAGTGAGAGATAAGTTTTCATCTATAAGAGGTGGGTCCTTTTTGGCACTGATGTATTATAAAGTGCCAAAAGGTTACTACAGTCCTCACGTTTCCTTATCCCATGGCACCAATCAAAAGCTATTGAATTTTTAATTTAGGGTTGAACTGTAATGTTTAGGATCAATACTAAAAATTACTTTATCTGCATTTGACTGGTTGAGAATGAAAATCTTAAGATTAATCAAGTTATTTAAATGATGTCAATAAATTATATTTCACCTATTTTGTGTTTCCAGCTTTGGTTAGTTTGTCTCATGATACTCTTTACCCTTGCATGCAGTAGTAGATAATTACACCTCAATACAATTTCTTCATTTGGAAGTACAATACTGCTTAACTTTGTGTAGTCTATAGTAATTAAAGAGGGAAGAGGTGCCATAGCTGAAGAACCCTACTTTTAGGGTGTGTGGTGCCTATATGGTAAAGTTTCGCCCACAAAATTTTGGTCTACAATGAAGAGAGGTTCCAAGTATTCACTGCATTTACAACCCTGCCTTTTCCTCTCTGTTGTGCTTCATATTCAGATTGAATGTACAATGCTTTATTTAATATGAAGATTGTTTTCCTTCTCATTAATGTGAGTGAGGCCTTTTTTAGTCAACCATGTATCATTGAGTTGTATCCCTTAGTTGCTGTGATTTTTTCTTCATGTGGATTCTTTGTTTAGTTTCATATGATTGTACTATCTAATTAGTTTTGATTGTATCATTTAGCCATGTATTCATGAGATTCCTTATTATCTGCAACATTGGAGTTGGATAGTCCTAAACATATCTACCACTGATGTTAACAATGAACATCGAATTCATTTCTCCATGAAAACTTAATAACTGTAGCAAATTAATGTCTCTTATTTCATTCATGTTCTATAATTCATAAAGTTGTCTTTTATTCTGATTTTTCCTCTGTCAAGATCATTTGGTGCTCTACCCTTTGGTGGCAAGAAAGGAGCCTTTGCGTGCTAACACTGTCTTGGCATCTCTTTGGGCTCATTATCTTTGAAAGCTCCTTTATGACCAAAACATATCATTCCATGTGGAACACTAACCTTAAACAAGTATAAACAAAATATTCTATGAAAGAACATAATATCCTTAGGGAGCCTGAAACGACTGAAATATATTTCACTCAACCTTTCTACATGACATCCTTATCCTTTCATCACTCTTGTTATTTCTTCATGGGTATTCACTCATGATAGTCCTTGACATACTGTATACAATTGCTTCTCTATGATGGATGCCTCTTGTTTTCACCGTGATGGCTCTTGAATATCTCGGGTTTGATCTCTTCATTAGTACTAGGTCTGTTGTTTGGTTACTATAACTATTTACTATAACAACGTCTGGGATCAGAAATCAAGTCTGAATTTAGTAAAACAATGTCTATGTTTACTATAACAACGTCTAGGATCAGAAATCAAGTCTGAATTTAGTAAAACTGTGTCTGTGTTCACTACTGAGAAATTACACAAAAATTGTCAAGAACAAAAAGGCTTAACTTTTCAGATTCAAAGAGCTTCTAGAGCTGCTTCCAATAGGGCATAGTCAACACATGCAATCACCATTAAGGCATATGATGATGAAGAGCACTCATCCAAGGGCACAGTCAACTTACCTCTTAGAGCTGGGCCAGTTACAAACGATGTGGTATGTCAAGTCCTTGATCTAGAGCTCACATACAACATAATTTTGGGACATCCATGGATACATGAAATGAGAGTATTACCATCAACATATCATCAATGTATCAAATTTCCTTACAATAGAGTTGATGTAAAAATAAAAGGTGATCCAAATCGGTTCATATGTTGGAATAACCTATGACCAGGATCAGAGATAATAATTCCAATTAATAGAGAAGAAACTCCATCATCAACATATGTGAATCCAGAATCCTTGAAAGCTTTTGCATCAAAGCAAGTAGAGCTCAAATAAAAATTCAAGGTTAAAGACATGGGATGTGGTGAGTATATCTTTCATGTTGATCAACTCCCACTATCTCCTAAGGCATTTAGTTGACAGGAGTATCCTACAAATAATTTAAAATATCAAGGAATTAGGTATGAACCACCCAGTATTGTGGCTACTAAGGTCTAAATGCAAATCTCCTCTAGTGGCGCGAGCAACTCTCGATATCAATAGTCCTAAGAGTGGTGCCAAAAAAGAATCTATTGAATATCACCATCCCTCTGGAGAACTCATACAACCTTACCATGTTATCCACTCATTCCATTTCCACTCCACTTATAGACTTGGATCAATAAGAATTACAAAATCCCTTACTTGTTGGGGATCAAAAGTCAAGCTTTGAAAAGAAAAATCTTAAAGTAAAAAATAAAGAGAATTCCTTCATTCCAAATCAAAATCAAAGTCAAGGATAAAAATCCTATGAAGAAAAAAGAACAAGAGTTGATCTCCCCTAATATGGGCCAACGTAGTTCACACATTAGTAATTCTACCTTAGTTCCTTCATCAAGGAACACAATTAATGGAGAAACACATCATTTAGTCAAGGAATGTCGAAGCTACAATCATAAGGTAAATTCTGGCACATTTGAGGTGGGTGACTTAGTTATCAAAGAAAATCATAAGAATCAACAAGATAGAGAGAAAAAGGGAAATTTCGAACCAAATTGGATTGGTCCTTACGTCATCACAACATTCTATGGATCAAGTGCATATCAACTCTCAACACAAGATGGAGAACCTTTGGAGGACCCTATGAATAGAATGCACCTTCACAGGTTTTACACATAGTTTTTCAGAATATCCCATTGTCAAAAATACAAAAAAATACAAAAAAATATTAAAAAATATTAAAAAAATACCAAAAAATAATAAAAATAAAAAAGATCGTTACTTGGTGAAAACTTGTCAAATAGGCACTGTGTGACACAAAAAAAATAAAAAATAAAAAAAGGTAAAGACAAATAAATTCTTCCAACGATGAAAACCACTTCGATGACGTCTTGGGCAAATACCATTGTGAAAACTGGGTTATTGGTGCCATGCTTAGAGACATTGGTCCTCCCTCCTTCAGAATTCAATCTGATCCTTTCACCTTGCTCACACTCACATCCTACTACTCCCATCATGGTTGGTTATTGATCTACCTAACATTGGTTCCCTTTCATACAACTTCCCCTTCCTTTCCATTCCTCTTCTTCCACAATAAATCAAGTCCTATTTGTAACTAGGGAAAATCCTAAGTCTAGTGATGGGTGTCGAACCTTAAGCATCACATGTTTTGAGAAGCATCATCTTTTTATCTCCTTTTTCTGTTCACGCACAGTTCACAATAAAAGAGCATTTGCATCGCCAATCCACAATAAAATTCCATTATTCTCTGCAATAAAGTATAAATTTCATAGATTCAGTCAATTTTAGATGAGAAGCAATCAACACTAATAACTTGAGGATTCCAGTTTATGTTGGTGTCAAGTCTTGGTTTTATTTTGATTATATCTTGTATGGTGACAAGTCTTTTAGCTTTTCAAGGATGCCTCTGACTAGAGATTCTATCTCTAGGATGTCTTTGACTAGAAAGGTGAAGATGGGGTATGTTCACCTATTTTGTTGTCTGTGGATTGTCTCTTAGTAATGCTATGTGTTGTCCAAGGATATGAGGGCATTGTGAGTCTAGTGTGAATTGGAGCATTCCTTGTTTGTGATTGTTTGATCTCCATGCAAATGGGTACAATGAATTTCTAGGTCAAGCACATATCTGGATTGTCAAAACCTATTTGCCATAATTAAGCTCAATGATGATAATAGCACAAGAAGTTCTTTTCACTTCCATATCTTCTACCTTTCATCCCCTTTTTCCACTATCCCTTCTCGAGTCTGTGTAGCCTGCTATCATATGACTAAGTATAATGACACACCAAAAAGATCTTCTTATGATATAGTTTTATTCTACATCATTACATGTTAGCACATAATACACATGCATTTAGAAATCATGATAGCATCACATCCTACATACACTATTGAATTGGGGTACTAAGGCGTTCCTGTGGTTTTATTGAATAGTGTTTTTTACAATATGTATGTACTAAGTATTTATGTTTTATTCATTTGAAATATATTTTTTAAATTAAAGCATGTATTTTGAGAGGATGCACATATCACTTGTAGCACAATTAGATGACTCCCACAAGTAGTATGGTACTTGGCATGGACAATAAAAAGAATCTTTCTTTTATTCTTCTTTATTTCTAGCTAAGATATTAGATGCTTCTTCTCCTATTATTATCATTAATATAATTATACGATTATTCATAATTTTTCTAAAAATATAAATTAATAAAAATATTGATGGAACTATCTTGTTGAAAGAAAGTAAAATCATTTCTTTAACAAGAATACACATTCCTAATTGTACACGATCTATATGTTTTGTCACATAAAATTCAATAGTGAAAATTGTGTCTTCTATTGGGTAAGCTTCTTACTAGAAAATTCTTACACTAGATATCATATAATTTTATTAAAAAAGTTATTCATTTATTTCTCAACCCTTCACTTTGTATAAAAGATGGAATAATCACTTAACCTTGTACAAGATAATCTACTATAGAGGAACAAATAGTTATTGTAAAAGATGGTGTACATACACTCCAATATTTTCACAATCAATCTATAACTTTAATATATGTTTACATAGGATTTCATCATTTATATATGACTGACAAATGTGGATTACTAGTTTAACATTGTTGAACACACTGTAAGACTAAGAGGGGTGGTAAAGCAATCTAGATCAATTCTTTTCAGATCTATACAACAATTAATCTGATACTGCAATTGCAAAACATAAAACCATAAAGCACATTTAGCACATGAACATTAGATACATGGAAAACTCTATAAGCGAAACAACATATTGAGAATCACACTCAAAATATAATAAAACTAATTAAAAGGATTTAGGCTCATTACCCAGGAACAATATGCACCTAAAGGACTTGAAATGCTAACGCACGCAAACTTAGGGAAAAATGCAAAGAGAATTAGAAAATGCAAATTCATAGCTCTGAGAACCTCATTCTTTGCGAGTGCCATATCCAGAACTAAATTGAAAGGCCATCCATAAATTTCTAGGAACCATGTTGTTGAAGAGTAGATTCAATTCCAGCGCTAGGTGCGGGGTGTTGGAGTGAAAGATTGAGTTTGTCAAGTTTCAACGATAAATTGATATGCATATTATTCTTTCAGATAGGAGAGATAGGGAAACTCAAGCTAGTCTTCATTAGGATTGATTCTTCTGAAAACTCCATAAAATTGATAGCAGCAACATCTGCAACATCACGTTATAGATTGGTGTGAAGCGGGCCAGTGGTCTGTACACAATGCAATCAGACCTTCGTGGAAGGAACAGTAAATTTCCTTGAAAAAAGACTAACCCAAAATTAATTTGGCTTCTAATAGGAGGAAAAACTAATGGGCATTCCCACCATATATATATAGTCTATGGGCTAATAAAAATTTCATCAATATTTAAATGGGTAATGTGAAAAAAAGGAATTCATATGCAATATCTTATTAAAATTTTGAAGTTCAAATATTTTAATTCTAATTAAACAGGTAATGTTATTCTCTTAAGATTACATAGTTCTAATCAAAAATCATTCTACATTATTCACAACAATAATATACATACATACATATATACATATTTGAAAAGAAGATATTTGTATTTGAAAAAAATACAAACGTTTTAATTTCTAATAAAACAAGTACATAGTTTATGAGTATATTGACATAAAAATAAGGGGATGGCTTTATGTTTCCTAACAAGTCATTTGAAACAAACTTAACAAAAACAAATTTACACAACTATAGACATCACTTAAACCATAATGCTAAAATTAGACTACACATCCATAAATACATAAAATTTAGTATTAAACGATGCATAATACAATATGTATGCAACTATGTGAGTGTGTGTTCATCTAGTTTCCATCATGCTAATTATTGCAAGGTGGGTAGGAAACTTCTACCACACCCAAGTTCTTTTCTTTGACATGTTCTTGCATCATTCCCACTAAGATTAAATGATCAATAGGTTAGTCCACAAAACTATAGTTGAAGAATATTTCATCATAATTTCCATTTTAATGCCATGCATTTAAAAATAACATCTAATGTAAAAAGCATTTATCCATAATAAATGTGGGATTTTGCCAAGATCAAGAGCTCAATGAAAAGTACAAAATAGAGAGAGAAAATATTGATAGGATTAAGCTATATTCTATCAAGATGAAAATACTGATCAACTGGATCATCAAGTTACATATAATATAGATGGGCCTTATTATAAAGGCAAGGCTAGGAGACAAGAGAGCACACAATGATGTCATGTGGCTCAGTGAGATGCAAGGGTACGTAGGGGTAGGTAGGAGAAATAGTAAAATATTCCACATGAGGTGGATCACCCACTAAAGGTGGAATTATCACTCCACAATAAGTGGATATGATAAGTAGAAACAAGATCACACCATAAAAGGTGGAAATTCTCCTACATACACACTCTCAATGTAGAAAATCTCCCTAGGTGTCTCATATGCAAACTACTATGATATGCATGTACCTAAGTAAACTTAAGTAAAGTGTAATTATATCCAAGATGTATGTATGATTGCCCATCAAAATTCTACAGCGTGTGGAAAGGCTCATATGAAGAGGCCATAGACTGCAAAGATGCCATATGATGAGAATCCCCTAAATCTAGAAGTCATGTCCTTGAATCATGACTTGTAATAACACAAAGAGTTTTTCCCTTTCCTTTATCTGTCCCAAAGGAGTGATTCTTTCCTTTATCCTTTTCCTTGGAAGAAGAAGCCAAAGTAGACATTCTAGAAGGTAAATTGATTTTGTTCTCCTCAAGAATATGTTTCAATTCATCAATATCATTCTTGTAACAATGTTGTTCATCATGTCCTAACTTCTTGCAATATGCACAAAAAATATTGTCCTTAGATTTCCTCTTAGGTGAGGATGTAGAATCACCTTATTGTGGAGAGGAGGATTGTGCTCCATCTTGTTGTACTTTAGACTTAGGTTGCTTTGATTCTTGCCTTTTCCTTGATTTCGTTGATTCCCTCTATTAGCCACCAATGCTTGCGACTTTGAAAATTTGAGAATCCCCATCTTGGTCAACTTAGATTGGTCAAGTATTAATATCTTTGTGAATGCATCAAAGGGAGAAGTGTATGAGGAACTTTGAGCTAACCTCTATGTGTGAAAGCTAGATACAAAGGCTGCATACTCTGATGAAAAAAAAGTCCAACAAGTTATAAATCAATTGAAAATCCTTCTTGTCAATACCACAATCCTTTAGATTTTCTCTTAGATCATTTTCTTTTGTGACATAATCTTGGATTGTATCAAAATCCTTAGGAAAAAAACTACAAACTAATGGGATATTATGAAAGTAGATGAAAAATTATGCACTTTAAAAAATATGGCACCTAAAAAGAAGGTCGTATGACCCCAAACGAAGCCTCTGAAGTTGCAAAATTGGGGATTACACAGGTACAGTCATCAAAATTTGAAAATTCTGAAAAATATATCCATTAAAATAAGAAACTTCCTCTACCACTGTGAAGAGCACAAAATTCTAGCCCATTTCAAAATAAAATGCACCAAAAAAGGAGCCAAAATGAGAAAGTTATAGCCATTTGAAGTTGAACTGCAAATGCAAGGGGTAGAATTTTTTTCCAAAATGTTGATGTAATGCTGACATCAAAATTTCAATGTGTTAAATTTGACAGCCGTCTTCCCATCAAAATGGTCTCCGCACCCCTTGTCCGGGTTGCACAGATGATGACATCGGCAATACGAAAGATGATGCATGGCTTGCTGACTGAGCTGTATGGAATTCGACGTGGCGTGCCTAGTTGAATAGGCGAAATTTTTTCCTTCACCAAATATGGCCGAGTTTATACTGAAAATTTATGCAAATGGTCTCTCGAACTCAACCATGATGTCCAAATTGTTGTAGGACGCCCCCAAAAATGTAGATTCCCAAATCCAAAAATTGAAGCCTCCAAAATATCTCAAAAAGACTAATCAGTGAAGCCCTCTAGGCTCTGATAACATGTGAGATTTTTTGAAGATCAAGAGATCAATGAAAAGTACAAAATATTGATAGGAATAAAATCTATCAAGATGAAAATACTGAACAACTAGATCATCAAGTTACATACAATATAGATGAGCCTTCTTACAGAGGCAAGGCTAGGAGACAACAGAGCACAATGATGTCATGTGGCTCAATGAGATGCAAGGGTAGGTAGGATAAATAGTAAAATATTTTACATGAGGTGGATCACCCACTGAAGGTGGAATTATCACTCCACAATAAGTGGATATGATAATTAAAAACAAGATCACACCATAAAAGGTGGAAATTCTCCTATGTACACACTCCCAATGTAGCACATCTCCCTACGTGTCTCATATAAAAACTACTATGATATGCATGTACCTAAGTAAACTTAAGTAAAGTGTAATTATATCCAAATGAATAAATAATTACACCAACAATAAAAAAAACATAAGACATTTATCCATAGTCTCAACCACTTTATTGTATTAATAATGCACTGAGCAAAAAGAATAAGATGTGACATCCTTCCCCACTAGGAAGATACATCATCCAAAACTTATTATAAAAATACTAAAACAATAAATATAGTAGACCAATGCAAATGTCAAAGTATCACACTAAGCAAAACAAAGTACCATAATTTAAGTTCTCAAATGAGGATAAGAACAATATATATCCTCTATATTCTCCCATGTGTCACTATCCACAAATACTTTATCCCATTAGACCTTATATTGAATAATAATCTATTACACAACTTAACATCATTCCAATCTAGAATTTGAATGGGCTCTGCCAGCACCACTCTTGGATACCAAATCTATAAAGCATGCCAATCAAGTATATGAGTAGCATCAAGATGATGTTTCTTAAGCATAGATGCATGAAATATATTATGGATATGATTAAAGATCATTATATTAGATAAAGTCTATATGTAGCTACAGTCATTACTTCTGACACATCAAATAGACCTACAAATCTAGGTGCTAGTTTGGCTAATTTTTCCAATGATATAGAAATCTTATGAGGTTTAACCCTCAAAAAGACTTTGTTTTGAAAGTCCTATTCTTACGTGCATAGCTCTTCTATTTTTTTTCTACCTTCTTTAACCACCCCTTGGTCAATCTCATTTCATCATGCATCTCCTAAGAATATTTGAACCAATTCCAATCTTGTATTCAACTAGATATCCAAAATGATATGTGTACAATACTTTCATCCATAAAGAGCTTTAAATGGTGTCATACCAAAGATGCATGATAGGAGTTATTATATGCAAAATCTTCCAATGGAAGATACTCCTCCAACCTAGACTATTAATCCATGAAATACATCCTAAGCAGGTCTTCGACTACTTGCTTCACTATCTTTGTTTGTCAAACTAAAATTCAATATTGTCCCAAATATTTCATTCAATATTTTCCAAAATCTAGAAATTATATGAGTATCTCATTTTGATATGATCATCTCAAGTACTCAATTCAAATGCAATATCTCTCAGAAAAACTTCTTAGCTGAAGTAAACAATCCATACTTAAAAATCCTTTGGGTGAAGTACGCTACCTTGGTCAACTTATCCACAATTACCAAAATGACATCATGTTTATTCTTTGATATAGGCAACCCTTAAATAAAATCCATGCTAATAACTTGTCATTTATATTCAAGTATGTCATGTGACTATACAAACCTACTAGGTGTACATGCTTAGTCTTGGCTTGTTTGCAGTCCAATCATCAAGCTACAAATTCAATCTCATCCTTCTCAATTCTTGGCTAAAAATATACAGATCTCAATTTTCCTACCATCTTGGCTATTCCTAGGCACCTTGAATAAGGTGTGTTGTGGATCTCCTCTAACATCAACCTCCTCGAATCCCTAAGTTTAGAATGTACATTCTCCCTTGGTAGCTTAATAATCTATCTAACTAAAAAAAATATCTATTAAATCGATGGTCCAATGGGTTTTTCTCTACATCTTTCTCCATCATGGAATAATCTCTTTGAAGATTATGAACCACTTTCTTGAATTAGACCTTTTAGTAATAATGGCTGCTAGATGCATTCTTCTACTAAGAGAATCTATTTCTCTATGTTTCATCTCCTTGTAGCAATCATGTTTGCACTCCAATCATCAAGCTACAAATTCAATCTCATCCCTCTCGAGTCTTGGCTAAAAATATAAAGATCTCAATTTTCCTACCATGGTGTGTTGTGGATCTCCTCTAACATCAACTTCCTCAAATTCCTAAGTTTAGATTGTACATTCTCCCTTGGTATCTTAATAATAAAATCTAACTAAAACAAATATCTATTAAATCGATGATCCAAGGGGTTTTTCTCTACATCTTTCTCCATCGTGGAATAATCTCTTTGAAGACTACAAACCACTTTCTCAAATTATAGCTTGTAGTAATCATGGCTGCTAGATGCCTTCTTCTACTAAGAGCATCTATTTCTCTATGTTTCATCTCCTTAATGTATTCAATCCTAAATTTATATTCAGTAAGAAACTATATCTATCTATTTTTGTGAGCATTGAGATTGGGTTGAGTAAATATATATTTAAGGCCTAGGTCGTCCATCTTCAATTCAAAAGGCTTACCCAAAATATAGTGCCTCCACATCTAAAGCACATGAATTATGGCTACTAACTCTAGGTCATGGGATGCATAGTTCACCTTATATTATTTCAACTTCCTAGAATAATAGGCAACAACTTGCCCATTCTGCATTAGCACTCCTCCTACACCTTATCCTTATGCATTTTGTTATCACCATGAATTACCCATTTGGATTATGTACAATCAATATACGATTTGAAATGAGCTTCTTCAAAAATTGGAAAGCTTGGTCACACTTCTCATTCCACTCAAACCTTTTCCCTTTCTATGGAGTGAAGTGATTGGTGCTACAATTTTAGAAAATCCTTATACAAACTTCTTGTAGTATCTTGCAAGTCCCATGAAGCTCTAGATTTTAGTTACATTATATGGTGTAGGCAACCCCACGATTGCTTTTATTTTCTCTAGATCAACTACAATCTCTCCCATTGAAATCATAAGGTGTAGATAATTCACCTTGTCCTTGTAGAAAGTACACTTGAATAGCTTACCAAAGATCTTATTCTCCCTTAGGAATTGTAAAACTATCCTCAATCTCTTGATGCAATGTTCAATAGATTCATGAAAGTTGTAGCATTATTTGACTCGAATGACACTAATGTGAAATCGTAGTAGCCATAATAAGTCCTAAAAGCTATCTTTTAAATATCCTCTTCCTTAATCCTCAATTTGTGGTAGCCATATCTAAGGGACCTATCTTAGATAATATTATAGATCCTCTCATCTGATCAAAGAGATCATTAATCCTTCATAGGGGATACCCATTCTTGACTTTTACTTTGTTCAACATCCCATAGTCAATACACAAGCACAAGGTCCCATTATTTTTCTTCACAAAAATGAGCAGTCCACTGCATGGAGATAGACTAGGTCTAATAATCCCTTGGTTCAAAAACTCCTGCAACTGTGACTTCAATTCATACACCATAATGCATTTCACCCAATAAACCTCTCTTGTATGATGAGGGTGGATTTTATAAAAAATGATAATGTGGTTGCTTAAACCATTAGCACGACATTGTAGTGACGGCAATTGATTACTAGTAATGGTTCCCTAAAGAATCTATTTATAAAGATGTAGGATTGTTGATCAGTAATGGAGATCTAATAAGATATCAAAAATCAAGATCGAGTTGTTAAAGTGATTATGAGGTAAATGGTGGAGGATAATTAGTATTTTTAAATGATTTTGAGGGATGGTTGTAAAATGGTTACGAAATGAGTGGAGAGGAATAAAATAATTTTTTAATTCTTTTATATTTATTTTTGGTGCTTATGTGGGGACTTTTAGTCAATTTTATTTGTTGGATTTTTTGTGGATGGGACATTAAATAGGAATTGGGACTCCAAAATTTGTGTTAAGACATAGGGAAATGGATTAGAACTTAAGGAAAATTAGGAATAATTTGTATAATAGGATGAAGACATAACAATGAATTACTTACATTTAGGAAATAATCAATATTAAATTAATTGATAGCTATCTATTGTGATATTTATTGTGTAATATCTTTGAAAAACATCAATAATGCATGGAAATATCTTCAAGGTTGTTTCGTTCTTATTAGATCAACAGTTTATTTTTATAGTGACACACCCATAAAATTCTTGAAAACTAGTAATATCATGTAAATGTATTATCAAATGACTCAAGCACAAATATTTATGTCCATAGTAACAATACACTATATAAAATGACTATAGAAAATAGAAATGTACAAAATATTATTACTAATTATCCCTCATCCTCCATACATTTCATTAGAAAAACATATGTCAATATAATTAACTAAATTTAACATGCATTGTCAAGCCTTTAGAAATTCGCGTAACTTTAGGATATTGAAAATCAGAGATCAGTGCTTTGAATACAAATAAATAGATTTTGATGATGCACAAAATGTCAAGCCTGAGATAACAGAAATCTAATTGTTGATGACCATTCGAATTTTAAAAGACTCGGGCTCTCATAGGATAGTCCGGTCGTGGCTTCTTTGCTTCTACCATAGCACGTGGAGTTCTCTTCTCCGTATAAACAACTAAACTCCTCCTTCAATACTCAATGTATCCATCTATCCGAAACATACTGGAAAAAATCAGCTTTGAGCGGTCTATATTATTAAAATTAATTGTGAAATATTTTTTTTTATCAATGTTTGGAATAATATTCTGTCTCATTATCAGAATATACTGTACTGAGTCAGAATTCTTATCCATGATCTATTGTCGGAATGTAGAAAGTCAAGATTTATACTATATGTTCCAAAACGTTGATGACTCTTCGCATCTTGATTGAAAATATTTACACAGTAAAATCTAAAATCTTTCAAAGAAAAGTTTGAATGTGACCAGGGTTGCCGTAACATACATCGCTTCTCAACCTAGGATTAGGCTTCCTTGGTAACAGTTCATATTCATTCAATCCAGGCTGTATAATGCCAACAGTTTCAGATCTTGCGCTTCTTGTAGATGTTCTGGTCGCATCTTCATATAAAACCTAGACAAATTAAAAAAAGACAAATTGGGAAAAGAAAAACTATAAAAGGACAAGAGGGCTTTCGTGTGATATACGGCTCTTAAAGTCGGGTCTTTGCTTCTTTGCTTCCTTCTTACCTTCGTAGGAGGTGGAGCTCTCTATATAAGTGACATACCCCTCCTTGTATCTTCATTCAGTCTTTGCTGTATGCGATATAGATACTACTTATAATGGCAAAAGTATCAGATCTTGCGCTCCTTCTTGTGGCTGGAATGGCCATATCTCTTTACATTCAAGGTAAGCTGTCATAGTAACATAATGCGTGTTGTATGAGGTTGAATAGTATAAACATTTCCAAGGCTAACAATAATAGTATGTGTGTATTATTTGTCACAGAGGCGAGAGCAGTTAAGTTTGATATAAAGAACCAGTGCGGGTACACAGTGTGGGCGGCGGGATTACCCGGAGGAGGGCAGCAGCTGACCCAGGGTCAGACATGGACGGTTAATTTGGCGGCGGGGACACAGTCGGCAAGATTCTGGGGTCGAACCGGCTGCTCTTTCGATGCGAGCGGCAAAGGAACCTGTCAAACCGGTGACTGCGGCGGCCAACTGAGCTGCACAGTCTCGGGAGCTGTTCCCGCCACGCTGGCCGAGTACACTCAGAGCGACCAGGACTATTACGACGTGTCGCTAGTGGACGGCTTCAATATTCCTCTTTCCATCAACCCTACCAATGCACAGTGCACTGCCCCTGCATGCAAAGCCGACGTGAACGCTGTGTGCCCTGCTGAATTGAAGGTTGCCGGCGGATGCAAGAGTGCCTGCGTTGCCTTTCAAACAGACCAGTATTGCTGCACTGGCAGCTATACCAACAGCTGTCCTGCGACAAACTACTCAATGATATTCAAGCAGCAGTGCCCTCAGGCCTACAGTTATGCCAAGGACGATACGGCCACATTCGCTTGCCCCTCCGGTACAGACTACACTATTGTATTCTGTCCCTAGATATATATAGGATTATGTTTGTGTGTGGACTAATATATTAATAAGTGTTGTCATCTTCGTATTGACACTGTGGTGTAGCCGCGTAGGCCGTTGCAACGCTCACCACTTATTATCAATAAAACATTGCTGTCATTTTACCAGTAATGAGAGAAGCGTAATTCACACGCAATACACTGTTCCGAGAGAATATTAAAAATAAATATATACTTTGATATTTTATTTTCTTTATATTTAAAAATTAGGTGTCATATATTTTCTTAAAGACTTGTTTCATAGCTAAGATATGAGATGCTTCTCCTCCTATTGTCATTATGACAGGTTACGCCTATTACTATAATCATATGATTATTTATAAAAATTTTAACATATAAATTAATAAAAATATTGGTAAAACTATTTTGTTGAAAGAACATAAAGTTATTTGTTTAAATGGAATATACATTCTTAATTGTATATCTTTGTATATTTTTTGTCACATAAAATTCAATAATGATAATTGTGTCTTCTATTGGATAGGGTTCTTAACGTTATACAAGATAATCTACTATAGAGGATAAAATAGTTATTGTAAAAAATGGTGTACATGCACTCCAATATTTTCACAATCAATTTGTACCTTATACTAGATGTTTAGATAGGAGTTCCTCAATTGTAAATTATTCAAAAAGGAAGGTTGCTAGTCTAACACATCTATGTGCAAGGAGCATCATTTGTATTTATTTTGGAGTTAAAAAGTGAATAATAATATTTACGCATTTTATGGGTACAAAAGAAACAATTATTTATATGCATTTTATGGCTGCATAATGAAAATATAATGTATGTCCATTTTGTTGGTACAAAATAGATTACTAATGTTAGAATATTACCGATGCAAAATAGAACTATGTTCATGCATTTCTGAGCATATAGTGAAATAGTTGTGAGTATGAATCTTGTTTGCACAAGAAAATGATCATTGTATGAATTTTGAGTGTATAACAAGATTTCCTTGCATGTGTTTGTCCAAGGTTATAAAAGAGATTGAATTGGAGTACTAAGGTGTTGTGGTTTTATGAAATAGTGTGTTTTACAATATGTACATATACTAAGTGTCTATGTTTTTCTTATTGAAATGGTTTTGTTTTTTTTTAAATTAAAGTGTGTATTTTGAGATGGAAGAGCTTTGGGAATCCTTTGATGGATGTCACTAGAAAATTGTGTTTTTTTATGAAAATTTGAAAGTAAAATTTTAAATCATGATTGATACTTGATTTTTTGTTTTGTTAGTCTATGTATCTTATGCAGGTCAAGAAGATAATGCCCTCATTTATGTGTATTTTTACTATGTGAAACTCTTCTCATTCTTTTTAAGAACCAAAATAGTCAACTCGGTATTCTTTCATGTGTTAGGAAGTTTAGGAGTATTGTAAGTTTAGACAAAATGTAACCATTACTTTTCAAGTTTACATCATTTAATTATGTTTAATGAATGCTTTAATTACTTTTAATACATCAAAACCTACATACACTATGAGAGATATATGTCCTTATCCCTTTGATAAGAGTATTCCAATGCCTCCGTTTCCTGCACACTTTGTGACACCAAAATTTGACAAATATAGAGGGAGAGGAGACCCCAAGGCACATATAAGACAATTCTTCACAGCTTGCATTGAGGTAGCGGCAGAAGAAACATACTTGATGAGGTTGTTCCCACAGAGCTTAGGCGATCAAGCTATGGAATGGTTTTCTCAATTACCTCCTGGTATTAAGTCATGGGGCGACTTGGCAGAGGCATTCATTCAGCATTTCTCTTACAACATTGAAACAGATGTCTCAGTTACTACCTTGTGCAACACCAAGCAAAAAGAGGGAGAATCTTTTGCATCATTCTTACAAAGATGGAGAAATCTAGCCAGCAGATGCTCTTGCAAAATCCCACAGAAACAAATGGTAGAAATATTCACACAAAATGTTAACAAGGCTATTGGATATGATCTCAGGAAAGCTTGTTTGTCTACATTCAAAGATGTTATTGAAAAGGGCCTAGCAACAGAAAAAGTCTTAATTGAACAAGGAGTTATCAAACTATTCAAAGAAAACAAAGAGGACTTTAAAGGAAAGGATAAACCAAAATTTTGGAACAAGAACAAGAACACAGTTAATGATGGTGTTGTTGATGCCAACACAGTGAGACCCAAGTTTTTTTTTTCTGGATCAAGTTCTACCAACAATCAAGTGAACAATCAAACAACTTCTAAACCTCGAAGGAAGTACACTCCATTGGGAGAACCACTTGAATCAGTATTCAAAAAGCTTGTGGCAAACAAAGTGATCACAGTTCCTGATTTTCCTCCATATGAACCAAAGGTCAAACCAAATTGGTGGAATGATGATGAGTATTGTGAGTTTCATAAGAGCAAGGGTCATAAGACAAGTAATTGCCATCGATTGAAGAACATTGTGCAAGATCTCATTGATAGAGGAGATATTGAGATTGAGGGACATTCATCTAACCAAGAACATGAGGTGTTTAAGGAACCATTCCCAAAACATGACAAAGGAAAAGGCAAAGTCACAGATGATCAAGCCAATTACACTAGAGCACCTTACAATTATGATTCTACTATCAATCACATCTCGATGGACAATCATATCTCTACTATTACTATCAAGAACAAAAATCCTGAGAATCCTTCTCAGAGACCCAAGATTGTCCTAAAGGGTGTTGGCTCTTCGTCTGAATCTACCTCTGAATGTCATGTTACAACTCGTCGAGGTAAAATCATGTTGCCAGGTGCCTCCACTAAGAATACCAATCCTTCATCAATCAAACCTGAGTACGACCTTGTAGAACAATTAGGGAAGACACCTGCGCTCATCTCCATTCTTGAGCTCTTACGTATATCCCCTGCACATAAAGCCATCCTTGACAAAATCTTGAGAGACACTACTGTCCCTACTGATCTGAACGTGGACCAGTTTCAAGCCATGGTGGGATACCTATCCGTTCCGCACTCCCTCACATTCACAGAAGCCGATGATGCCTCCATAAGTCAGCCACATAATGCACCTTTACACATTGAAGCCTTCATACATAAACATCGAATAAAGCGAGTCCTGATAGATGGAGGAGCAGGTCTAAATATTTGTACATTGAGCACCATCAGACAATTGGGATATTCTGACAAAGCTGTGAATTCTACAAACCAAATCACCATCAAGGCTTATGATGATGAAGAGCGTTCATCCAAGGGCACAGTTACCTTACCACTAAGAATCGGGCCAGTCACAAAGGATGTGGTTTGTCAAGTCCTAGATCTAGATCTCACATATAACATATTGCTAGGACGTCCTTGGATTCATGAAATGAGGGCAGTCCCATCAACATATCATCAATGCATTAAGTTTCCTCATAATGGAGTCGAGGTAACAGTCAATGGTGATCCAAATCCATTCATATATTGCAATAACTTGAGATCACATACTGAGACTATCATTCCTAGTAACCGTGAGGCTACTCTCTCTTCGGCATACATTGACCCTGAGTCATTAAAACCCTCGACATCTAAACAAGGTGAACTTAGAGGTAAGTTTCAAGACAAAGGCATGGGAGAATACACTTTGAATCAGACAATGTTTTTATGACAAGTCATGAGCTCTCCAAAAGAATATGGGAGGCCACATCCTAACAAGCAAATCTCCATCATGATACTCAGATGGGATCCTACCATCTTTCAAAGATGGGGCGAACTAGAAGAAGAAAATTTATATAAAATGCTCTATAGAGACATTGAAGAGGACACGCAAGATCAAATTATTATACCATGTGAGAACTATGGCAAAGGCTTCAAAATTCTGCAAAGATTTGGGTATGATGGAAAAAGCCCTCTCGAGTTACGCAAAGAAGGTGTCATGGAGCCCTTACAACCTGAGCTAACTACAAGAAGGGAACGCTCCAAGGGACTTGGTTTTCTGAATTCCAAGATTCATAATAAAAGAACAAAAGAGGCATGGAAAATCAAAGTGGCCGAAGTTCAACAAGAGGATTATTATTCCACAGATTCTAATAAGTGGGAATGGGGTTCAGACAAATCCTCCAGTGACTATGAGCTCACTGAGACATTCAGAGAGCCAGATGAACCTACAGAGGAGGAGGAATTTTACAAAAAGTTCAGAGTTGGTCAAGAACCAACCCATAAGGATCCCGCACAATCTTCGTTTCAAGGTCCTAGGTTGAAATCGCATAGGATGAGGACACCTGTCCCAGAAGGCACTACTAGTGATGACAATTTGAATTCACTCACGATCGAAACTGATGAGGAGAGTGCCATCGATGACCTCAACGATTGCCTTGACATACCTGAATATAACCACATCTTCACTCTTTGTCCAGCAAACTCTAAAAACACTAATGACCTTCCCCTTGTTCACCCCCAACTCATTGACTGGAATCATGAAGGACCAGCACAATTTGATACATTTCAAAATGACGAAGCTATTGTCGACTATCTTGGCATTCGAGATGATCTTCCCCCTGGAGACCACAAAGCAGGATACACCATAGAACTCAACAACATGGCATACTTCGGTGAGGGTGTCGGGCCTTCTAGTCGCAAAAATGTGAAAATAAGAACAAAACAAGGGTCTTATGGCGAAAACCACACTGTGGTGCTATCTGACTCCAAAAAAGTAAAAAGAAAGGACGTATCTGAGGGTGAAAACCTCTCTGAGGCACCCGAAGATGGAAGGCTCGACATTCTCCCAGCGTCATATGAGGAAAAGTCATCCATGCTGATAGAGGAAACTATAAAGACAAACATTGGTACGGAAGAAGTTCCACACAACATATTCTTAGCTCAATCTTTGATAGAGTCCGAAAAGGCAAAATTCATAAGCTTCTTTAAGGAACGACAAATCAACTTTGCATGGTCATACACTGATATGCCTGGATTGGATCCGGATTTGGTAATGCATCATTTGACAGTCAAACCGGGGGCAAAGCCAGTAAAGCAGAAATTAAGGAAAATGCACCCACAAGTGGCATTACTAGTCAAAGCAGAGCTGGAGAAATTATTGGATGTCGGATTCATACGCCCAATTGATTATCCCGAATGGATTTCCAATTTAGTACCTATCAGCAAACCAGATCGCAGTATCCGAATATGTACAGACTTCAGAGATATCAACAAAGCTTGTCCGAAAGATGACTTCCCATTACCAAACATTGACTTGATCGTTGATCTCACAGCAGGTCATGAAATGCTATCTTTAATGGACGGATTTTTTGGATATAATCAAATCAGGATTGCGCCTGAAGATCAACATAAAACATCATTCACTTGTCCATGGGGAACCTTCTGTTGGAATGTCATGCCTTTTGGGCTGAAAAATGCAGGCGCTACTTATCAAAGAGTGATGACCACTATTTTTCATGATCTCATGCACATAACAGTGGAAGATTATGTTGATGATCTCTTGGGAAAATCAATAGACAGAGATACACACTTGGACATACTTTCAGTTGTCTTTGATCGGCTGGAAAAATACAAAGTAAGATTAAATCCAAAGAAATGTGTCTTTGGAGTAACCTCAGGGAAGCTCCTAGGATTCATTGTGTCTAAAAGAGGAATTGAGGCCGATCCAGCAAAAGTCAAGGCTATCTTGAACATGCCGCCACCGAGGAACATCAGTCAACTTTGATCTTTACAAGGGAGACTCCAATCCATATGAAGATTCATAGCGCAACTTGCAGATAAGTGTAATCCTTTCCAGCACCTGCTACACAAAAACATCAAGTTCAAATGGGATGAGAACTGTCAACAGGCATTTCAGGCGCTCAAAGATTATCTTTTGAACCCACCAGTTTTGATGCCACCAATTCCAGATCAACCTTTGTTACTCTACATATCAGCTACTCCAACGACACTGGAGGCATTCTTAGCACAACAAATACCTGACGGCAAGGAAAAAGCAGTATACTATATCAGTCGCACACTGGTGGGATATGAGCTAAATTACACACCAATCAAGCGTGCCTGTCTCACTGTGGTCTTTGCTTCACTAAAATTACGTCATTATATGCTCACTCACAAGACTAAGTTGATTGCCAGAATTGATCCACTAAAATATCTTCTCAACAAAGCTACACTTACTGGGCGGCTGGCCAAGTGGGTAATGATTCTGAGTGAATTTGACATCGAGTACGTAGACAGAAAAGCAATAAAAGGACAAGCAATTGCAGATCAATTGGCAGATGCTTCCATGATAGATGATGTTCCTCTACAGTCAGAATTTCCAGATGAAGCAATTTTAACAATATCACATGTGAAGCCATGGCAACTATACTTTGATGGCTCATACACACAGCATGGAGCAGGAGCGGGTATACTCTTTATAACTCCTCAAGGTGATTCTATACCAAAATCATACCGCTTATCATTTCCTTGCACCAACAATATAGCAGAATATGAGGCATTAACAACTGGATTAAGAATTGCAGTTCAGTGGAAGATCCAGGAACTTCGTGTTTTTGGGGATTCTCAACTTGTCATCCATCAAGCAACTGATGATTACCAAACAAAATATGAAAAGCTAATGCCTTACAAACAACTGGTAGATGATTTGAAACAACACTTCACAAAGATAGATTTTGAGCAGATACCAAGAGAACAGAATCGTGCTGCAGATGCCATGGCTACGATTGCTTCGCTCATTGATCTACCACAAAATGAGACCTGCTATGAGTTCCTGGTAGATAATCTCCTGATTCCTTCATATGAGATCACTCCTACAGAAATGATATGTGTTGTTGGTCCTGAATCCCAGTTATATGGTTCCATATTCACATACCTTCGCGACAATATCTTACCTCCCGATCTATCGAACAACCAACGCCGCACTTTCATTCGCCAATCCTCTCGATACGTCATTCTAGCTGATATCCTATACCGACGAGGTCTAGATGGCACCCTTCTTAGATGTTTAGAGAGTGACGAAGCTCAGATTGCGTTACGAGAAGTGCATGAAGGGATATGTGGTCTGCACACTAGTGGTCCTACCTTGGCCAAGAAACTCATCAGGACTGGATATTACTGGCCTACTATGGAAAAAGACTCATATCAGTTTGTCAAGAAGTGTAAGCAGTGTCAAATTCATGGAGACCTCATACACGCACCAGCACAAGAACTACAACCACTTGCATCTCCTTGGCCCTTTTGTCAGTGGGGACTCGATCTCATAGGCAAGATTCACCCTCCTTCTTCCAACGGTCATAAATTCATTATCACAGCCACAGAGTATTTCACAAAGTGGATTGAAGTCGTGCCTCTCACACAAGTTACTGGGAAACAAATCGCTACCTTCATTTTGAACTACATCATTTGCCGATATGGGATTCCTACTTCCATTATTACTGATAACGGGCGTCCCTTCAAAAATCAGAATGTTCGTGAACTCTGTGACCGCTTCCATATCTCTCATCGTTTCTCCACACCATATTACCCCCAAGGTAATGGCCAAGCTGAGGCATCTAACAAAACAATTCTCAAAATCCTTAAAAAGACAGTCGACGACGCTAGCCGTAACTGGCATATCCAACTCAATCCTGCACTTTGGGCCTACCGTACAAGTGTCCGCACACCTACAGGAGCTACATCTTACTCACTTGTCTACGGCGCTGAAGCCATCTTGCCTATTGAGGTCGAGTTACCTTCTCTATGGGTCTCCTTGAGAAACATAATCAACGATGAAGATTACAGGGTCTCTCGCTTACAAGAACTAGAACTGCTGGAGGAACGAAGACACACTGCTTTTAATCATCTCAAGGCTTACCAACAAAGAATGAGTCGCAGCTACAATCACAAAGTTAAGCCTCGCACATTTGAAGTAGGTGACTTAGTCCTCAGAGAGAACCCCAAGAATCAGCAAGACAGAGATAAGAAGGGCAAGTTCGAACCAAATTGGCTTGGTCCTTACATCATCACAGCGGTATATGGATCTGGGGCATATCAGCTCTCAACTACAGAAGGTGAACCTTTGGAGGATCCTATCAACAGCATGCACCTTCGCAGGTTCTACACATAGCTCATCGGAATATCCTAATTCAAAAATACAAAAAAAATCAAAAAATTCAAAAATACAAAAAAAAAATTATAAAACAAAAAAATCGTTACTTGGTGAAAACCTGGCAAATAGGGGCCTTGTGACACAAAAAAAAAATTGAAAAAATCGAAAAAAGTAAAGAGAAATAATTTCATCCAACGGTGAAAACCACTTCGGTGGCGCCCTGGGCAAGTGCCATGGTGAAAACTGGGTCACCAGCGCCATGCGTAGAGACTTTGCTCCTCCCTCCTTCAGGATTCTCTTTCATCCTTTCACTTTGCACACACTCACGACCAATTCATCCACAATAAACTTACCCAGTCCCATCATGGCTTGTTATTGATCTACCCCAAGATTGGTTAGCCATTCATAATAAACCTCCCTTTTCGCCTCCCTTTCCATCCATAATAAATCAGATCCTATCTGTGACTACGGCCAAATTCTACGTCTAGTAATGGGTGTGGAACTGAGAACATCACATGTTTCGAGGAGTACAGTTTCTTCCAGCTTCCTTCAAGTCTATCCGTGCATAGATCCGCAATAAAGCAACATTTGCATCACAGATCCGCAATAAAGCAACATTTGCATCGAAGATCCGCAATAAAGTTTCATCTTCTCCGCAATAAAGTATCAGTTTTATGGATTCAATCAGTTTCAGATGAGAGACAATAGCAACAATAAGCTTCAACAAAATCAAATCTTTCAACAGACTCAGACAACATATGGTTCAGTGCTATCTATCCTTTTTGTGAAAGTGACCATTGTGACCACAATCGAATAAGACTTATACAAGTGACAAGAGACACTAAACTTGAGGACTACAGTGGATGTTGGTGTCGAGTCTTGGTTTTCTTTTGATTTTATCTTCTTGGTGACATGTCTTTTAGCTTTTCCAGGATGTCTTTGACTAGAGATTCTATCTCCAGGATGTCTTTGACTAGAAAGGCGAGGATGGGGTATCGTCACCTATTTGCATTTGCTGTCTGTGGATTGTCTCTTAGTAATGCTATGACTTGTCCAAGGATATGAGGACACTGTGAGTCTAGTATGAACTGGGGCATTCCTTGTTTGTGACTGTCTTATCTCCATGCAAACAGGTACAATGACTTTCTGGGTCGAACAAATGCCTCGATTGTCATAATAAAGCTCAATGATGATAACGCACAAGAAGCTCTTTCATGTTCATATCTTCTGTCTTCCATCATCCTTCTCGAGTCTGCGTAGCCCGCTATCACATGACTGAGTATAATGACACACCAAAAACATTTGCATTTCATATAGTTACACCTACATCACCACATATAAGCATTTCATACATACATATAGATATCACAATTGCATCACATCCCGCATACAACACATGTTAGCACATCTCACATTTTCATTAGGTAAATAATCATTTGCATTTTCATATTCATTTGCATTACATACATTCACATTTGCATCATGCATCACATATACAACATAAAAGAACCAAAATATATTGCATTGCATCATATTTGCATCCATATCATAAGCATCACATAAGAACATCTCATCACATAAGGTACACATGCATATAGCTGCCGCAAAAAAAAATGATGAATCATCTCATATATAATCAAAAGTGTCATGATACAATGATGTCAAAAAATCATATGGCTACAAAATCACCCGAGGGTATCTACAATACAAAAATGGTACAAATACTGATACAAGGGAGCCCTCTATGGCTATGATGAACTCCCTCCCTCGGAGCCGCCTGGCCTCGACGGACACTGAGCTATAGATGGACCTGCTCCGGGATCACCCTGCCTGTTTGGTGGTGGTGGAGGACCCATGACCCCACCACTAGATGCCTGCCTCCTACGACTCCCTCCCGTAGTCGTCGATGTACGCGATGGTCTATGGAAGCTCCTCGCCCGCTAATCCGCTGGCACTGCACCATAGTAGAGGTCCCTCCAATAACCTATCTCCTCTCCAGCTCGCAGGACATATGCGTAGCCTGCCCCTGCGTCCTCTGCCACCTGTCTCCCTGCCCTCAGAGCTGTCTCGGCCTCAGTATATCGCTGGATGGCCTAGTCCCTCTCTCGCTCTGTATCTCGGAGCCTGATCCTGAGGCAATCCCTCTCCCGCTCCAACTCCTAGATCTCGTCTGCCTGGCCCTGGCAGATCTCTCTCAGCTCTAGCAGCTCATCCTCCTCAGGATCTCCACCTTCAGCCTCTGCCTGTGGCTCCTCCTCTGCAGGTGCCTGCACCTGTGCCTCCCCCTGTACCTGTCTAGGTGCCTAAACTGGTGCCTGTCTCTGTACATGCCGAGGAACCTGTACCTGTGCCTGTACTGGAACCTGTCTCTGCACCTATCCCTGCCTCTGTCCCTATGCTACAGGTACCTACAGGGGCAATCCACCTCGACCCCTCACCACCTGGGCTGCTCCCTCCTGTCCTCCCTCCCTCCGAGGAAGACACATGGCCCCCATGCATATTTGGTGTGCTCAGTCACCAGTATCTCCAGTGCTCCTCCCCAGCCCACTGCCAACCCCCGTGTCGCCCTATCCGGACACAAGAAACCACTGATGGCTCCTCCAATAATAGCTGGTAACACTAAACCTGTCGTGGTCATGGTATCCCATGCCACGTGACCTGCTCTCATCTCCAACCCGGGATCCTGGAATACCCGTCTCAGAGCCTCCCTGTCTCCATCTCGATCATATGGAATCAGCTCTCCATCGATCGGTATGTGCAGTATCCTATAGACATCCTCGCGCGTCACTGTCATCTCCCCCATAGGTAAGTGAAACGTGCAAGTCTCGGAGTGCCATCTCTCCGCCAGTGCAGTCAGCAAACCCATGTTTGCCCGAAACTCAAGCACATATAGCACATGTCTGAGACCCATCTCCTCAATAGCAATCCTGTCCTGAATCGACAACTCTGGTCGCAATCTCTGTGTCGACGGGAATCTCTCCCGTGACTCCAGCATAGGCAGATACTCCTGCAGTCAACCAATCAATCATATCAGTTATCGTGGCATTCACTGTTTATCACATAATGCTACTTGCTATCTAAATGCATTTGGCTATCTATCCTAGTGACACTCACTGTTCATCACAAAGTGTTGCTATCTATCCTAGTAGTGCTCCCTGTTCATCACAAAGTACTACGTGTGTGACATTCCCTGTTCATCACAAAGTGTTACTCACATTCGCACTCCCTGTTCATCACAAAGTGCTGCCTATCTTGGTGCTCCCTGTTCATCACAAAGTGCCTTGATCTATCCTAGTCTTCCTAGAGGACCTGCTTGAGTGTATCCTCTCAGCAGCTTATCCAATCGACAGCGTATGTTCATCACAGAACTGCCGATTTGACCTAAAAGACCAAAACCATGCATTTTTGACACACAAACGCGCTTTAAACTCATAAACGCGCTTATAGACTGCACAAATGCGCTTCTGCAACACAGACGCGCTTTCTGAACACATACGTGCCTAAATCCTTCATAAACGCAGCCAGGGAACATAGACGCCCCTAAAAGGCACAAACGCGTCTGGAATTTGCAAACGTGCCTGCATTCATCACAAACGCGGTCCCAGGCATAGACGCGCCTGGACCCGACACAGACGCGCCTGTTGGACACAGACGCGCCTGGCAGTGACACAAATGCGGTTCTACGTTTTTGCATTTTTTCACTACCCTATTCCTAATGCATTTATTGCTACCTATTGAGTATTAATGACAAAAGTTGAAATGCGTGAAAGCACAAGGAGGTTTTCGGGTACTTACCGGCTCTCCTGCATCTGCTGGTCGCTGAAATCGGCAAACGCGGTCGAATCTATGAACGAAGGCCATCGCTGCTGACTGCTGCTGCTCTTTTCTCGCTCTGAACTATGATCTTGTAAGGGTGTAGATGACAATGAGGATGTCTTTTGCCCGTGGTCTATCTTATAGCCTACCCTAGCCCTCACCCTCATTTCCCGAGTCAGTATTCTTCATCCCGTGACTCTGTCACTTTATCCGGTCTGTCCATTCTAGCCTTTCTTTCTTATCGAGAGATTGTCTGCAATCTTTTCAGACATTTTCATCCAATCTCTCGAGGGGGCATATCATTCCCATTTTGGGGCAACTCTGTATCAGTTCATCTTATCTTCTTTGAAACAACGCGACAAGCCGCATTGTCTCAAAGAGGGGCAAAATGTAGACACTCAAAATTGTCATGTCTAATTAAATAAATATTTTATTTATTTAATTATCTAAGCCTAATTCTTCTATTAATTAAATAAATCTTTATTTATTTAATTAATTCATTTATCCTCTTCTATCCTTATTTCTCATTTAAATAAATACATTTATTTATTTAAATTATCCCTTTCCTAAATTAAATAAATATTTTATTTATTTAATTGATCCCACTTCTTCTATTAATTAAATAAATCTTTATTTATTTAATTAATTCATTATCTTTTTCTACACATGACACATGTCATTCATCTCTTAATTCATACACTACCTACCTCTTTCATTATTTTGGTATTTCTTTTACCTACCCTCTAATCCTAGCCGACCTCTCTTTTTACACCTCTCAATCTTAACCCTCCATTTCTTATTGTGTCTTCAATTTAAGGAGATGCTTCCTTCATTGTCAAACTCTAATGACTAATGACTGATTTTGGAGTACTTGGCTACACTACGATCCTACTTGCAACCACATTCCGTTCTTTGTTGAGCTCTTGTGCATATAAAAATCTGAGAGCAAATATATCAAGCAAGATCAATGGAGATAGGAAGAATGGAGATCAAAACCCTATTGGACATGTGATGGTATAATCTTTGTGATTTTGAGTTATTTGCATTGTCTTAGGTAATCTTCATATGTTATGGTGGATCTTTGTTCATTGTTAGGCTAGGGTTTAGTGGTTGGATTCATTTAGCCTTTCAATATTGTTATTATTGTTATCCATTTTCACCATAAACACAATCAAGTTGTTTAAATGATGTCAATGAATTATATTTCACCTATTTTGTGTTTCCAGCTTTGGCTAGTTTGTCTCACGATACTCTTTACCCTTGCATGCAGTAGTAGATAATTACACCTCAATATAATTTCTTCATTTGGAAGTGAAATACCGCTTAACTTTGTGGGGTCTATAGTAATTAAAGAGGGAAGAGGTGCCATAGCTAAAGAACCCTACTTCTAGGGTATGTGGTCCCTCTATGGTAATGTTTCACCCAAAACAATTGGGTCTACAATGACCATAGTTTGTATTGATTCGTTCTACCTCATCCAAGTATTCACTGCATTTACAACCCTTTCTTTCCCTCTTTGTTGTGCTTCATATTCAGATTGAATGTACAATTCTTTATTTAATCTAAAGATTGTTTTCCTTCGCATTAATGAGAGTGAGGCTTTTTCTAGTCAACCATGTATCATTGAGTTGTATCCCTCAGTGGCTGCCCTATTTTGTTCATGTGGATTATTTGTTTAGTTTCATATAATTGTATTATCTAATTAATTTTGATTGTATCATTGAGTCATGTATTCATGAGATTCCTTGTTATCTGCAACATTGGAGTTGGATAGTCCTAAACATATCGTTGCTTGTTTAATATTTTATAGGTGAAGAAGAAAACGTAGAATGTAAGCTAAATCACATTTAATTCTAAAAATTAGCAAACATTGTGTATTGGTCTGCTTTTCATTCTTTTAAGCTTCTTGGAAAGGATTATAATTAGTTCTTGGTGACCTTAATTTATGATAAGTTTGGATGCAATTGCAATCTTTATGGAATTAGAATTGTTCCTTGAATTTACCATCCATGAATGTCCTTTGGACTGTTGATTGTGATCTTCAAAATGGTTGTAAGATTTTGTCGATCACATTTACCCTCTAAGCTGTAAGAGCATCGAAAAACCTTCTGTATCTCTACCACTTATGCTAACAAAGAACATCTAATTCATTTCTCCATGAAAACTTGATAATTGTAGCAACTTACTGTCTCTTATTTCATTCATGTTCTACAATTCATAAAGTTTTCTTTTATTTTGATTTTTCCTCTGTCAAGATCATTTGATGTTCTACCCTTTGGCTACAAGAAAGGAGGCTTTGCATGCTAACACTGTCTCGGCATCTCTTTGGGATCATTCTCTTTGAAAGCTCCTTTATGACCAAAACATGTCTTTCCATGTGGAACACTAACCTTAAACAAGTATAAACAAAATATTCTATGAAGGAACATATTGTCCTTAGGGAGCCTGAAAGGACTGAAATATATTTCACTCTACCTTTGTACATGGCCTTCTTATCCTTTCATCACTCTTGTTATTTCTTCATGGGTCTTCACTCATGATAGTCCTTGACATACTGTATACAAATGCTTGTCTATGATGGATGCCTCTTGTTTTCACTGTGATGGATCTTGAATTATCTCGGGTTTGATCTCTTGATTATTACTAGGTCTATTGTTTGTTTACTATAATTGTTTACTATAACAGCATCTGGGATCAAAAATTAAGTCTGAATTTAGTAAAACTACGTCGATGTTTACTATAATTGCGTCTGGGATCAGAAATCAAGTCTGAATTTAGTAAAATTGCATCTGTGTTCACTGCTAAGAAATTACACAAAAATTGTCAAGAACAAAAGGGCTTAAGTTTTCAGATTCAAAGAGCTTCTAAAGCTACTTCCGATAGGGCTTCATTTTTTTGAAAACTTGTCTTTATCACACATAGTCAATCATTTTCCTTTACTTGTATTTCCCTCATACATATTTTCCAAATTTGAGTCAAAAGGTTGCTTTTCTTATCCTCATCACACTTTGGAAACGTACTACAACACAACACTAGATATTCCCATATCAAGATCTATCATCTTAGGGTCTCATTTTGTCTTCTTGAGTCAAGGTCAACTTACCTCATCAAGAGATCTATAATATCTTTGGAAGACACACCTTATTCTAAAAACATTCATACTTTGGTCTTACACTCTTGGACATTACAAGTTTACCCTAGATTCATCTACACTTCATACACCTCTTGGTCTTCCATAGTCTTTGCATTTTCATCCTACCTTTTAGTTAGGTCAAGGCTTTAGTCTGTGGTTGAAACCCATTCACAAAGGTCTAGAAAGGAAGCCAAAGAAGTGATAAGGTCTTTAAACATGAGTACCTATGAGTTTGATAGAAACGAATTTTACAATACATTTGATAATTGCAATAATATACCAGACGATGACAATAAGAACAAAAATGGAAATTATGATGACAATGACAATGCATCTGTGGATTCTGCAGAGGTTGAGGAAACTATCATGGATCCCTATTTTAATAAATTGGTTCAATAGATCATGAAAAGGGATAGACAATAGTTCTTCCAAGTCATGGCATAAAGTGGAACACGATTACCCCATGATTTTGATATGTCACAAATATTGGATGATGATCCAAATAAATAAAATCAAGCTACTACAAGGTTTAGGATGCCTAGTAGTGGTGGTCATAGAAGGAAACATCTTGTGGCTGAGTCACCTTCCTCCCTATTTAAAAAACCTGAAATTCCAAACACATACACTCATTCTCATGCTAGTTATGATAGAACCTCTTATGGACAACCCCGTAATCGTACTTGAAGGTCTAACACTAATATGCATACCCAACAATATGCCAATACTCATGATCATGCTAAAGGATACAATTCTAAACAAGGACTTATTCAAAATCTTGAGACGAGAAGCTCTCGTGTCAGATTTAGGGGCAGCACTCAAGATCAATCTTATGAAATCCCCTACACTCATGGACATGATGTACATGATCAAAATAAAAACAATAATTCCTATCACAATACTATACATGGTGGTACTTACACGCAATATCATTGTAGACCCCCTCTATATGAGCATATTTATGACCGGTATCAGCCTTACATGCAATATATCCCTCCTCCTCCTCTTGGTGGCTTTGGCATGGGACTTAGTCAAAGATATAAATCTCCACCCAAGAATGACTTGCAACAACAAATCAAGGATTTGGAAAAGAAAATGATAGACATGAATACACCAAAGCAACAGTACAAAATGAAAGATATATGGACTTACCCATTTGATAGAAGCATTCCAATGCCTCCATTTCCTCCACATTTTATGGCACCAAAATTTCACAAGTATAGAGGCAAAGGGGATCCTAAGGCACAGATAATAGAACTTTTCACGGCTTGCATTGAGGTAGTAGGAGAAGAAACATACTTGATGAGATCGTTCCCACAAAGCTTAGGTGGACAAGGTATGGAATGGGTCTCCCAACTTCCACCTCGAATCAAATCATGGAGTGATCTAGCATAGGCTTTTATACAACACTTTTCATACAACATTGAGAAAAATGTGTCAGTTGCTACCTTTTGTAACACTAAACAAAAATATGGGGAGTCTTTTTCAAATTTACTACAAAGGTGGAGAAACTTGGCTAGTAGATGTTCTTGTGAGATTCCACAGAAGCAAATGGTAGAAATGTTCACTCAGAATGTTAATAAATACATTAGGTATGACTTGAGAAAATCTTGTTTGTCCACTTTCAAAGAGGTCATTGAGAAAGGATTAGCAACAAAAAAAAGTCCTTATTGAGAAACGTATTAACGAGATATATAAAGAAAACAAAGATGAATCAAAATAGAAAGACAACCCCCATTTTTGGAGAAAGAATAAGACTATAGTGAGTGATGGGGTTGTCGATGCAAACATGGTGAAACCTAAGATAACTTTCCCTAGTGAAAGTTCTTCTAAAGAAAATAATCAAGTGGATGCTTAAAGATCGTCAAAGCCTCAAAGAAAGTACACACCATTGAGAGAACCGATTGAAACAACATTCAAGAAGTTAGTGGAAAACAATCTTATAACAATTCTAGATAATCCACCATATGAGCCTAAAGTAAAACCAAATTGGTGGAATGATGATTAATATTGTAAATATTATAAAAGAAAAGGGCATTTAACTAGCAATTATCATATATTGAAGAATATCATATACGATCTCATTGATAGAGGTGACATAGAGGTTGATGGTCATACCTCCAATGAAGAGCATGTGATGTTCAAGGAGCCATTTCCTAAACATGACAAGTGAAAATCCAAAACTATAGATAATCAAGCTAATTATACCAAGATGTTCTATGAATATGATTCTACTATTAGTCACATTTCAATGGATAATCATGTTTCAACCATCATCATAAAGGAAAAATCTCCTGAGGGTTCTACCCAAAAGAGTAAAGTTGTTTTAAAAGGCGTTGGGCTTTCATCCTCTCCATCAACACCTAAATTCAATATCACAACTTGTCGAGGCAGATTCACCTTGCAAGGTTATCTACCTAAAACCACACCCTCTTCATCATTCGTCAAGAATGTATATTACCTTGTAGACCAACTAGGGAAAACACTTGCACTCATCTCGATTCTTGAGCTATTAAGCATATCCCCTTCACACAAATCTATTCTTGACAAAACTTTGAGAGAGACTTCCATACCCACTAATCTAAACATGGATAGTTTCAAGCCATGGTGGGATACCTTTCCATTCTTCATTGCCTTACATTCACAGAAGTTGATTCTACATCCATAAGCTAGCCTCATAATGCACCTCTACATATTGAAGCCTTTCTCCAAAAAACTGAATAAAATGAGTCTTGATAGATGGAGGAGCAGGTCTGAACATTTGTACATTGAACACTATTAAGAAATTGGGATATTCTTAAAAGGCTATGAATTCTACACATGAAATCACCATTAAGGCATATGATGATGAAGAGCGCACATCCAAGGGCACAGTCATCTTACCTCTTAAAGTTGGGCCAGATACAAAGGATATGGTATGTCAAGTCCTTGATCTAGATCTCACATACAACATAATTTTGGGACATCCATAGATACATGAAATGAGAGTATTACCATCAACATATCATCAATGTATCAAATTTCCTTACAATGGAGTTGAAGTAAAAATAAAAGGTGATCCAAATCGGTTCATATATTGCAATAACCTATGACCAAGATCAAAGATAATAATTCCAATTAATAGAGAAGCAACTCCATCATCAACATATGTGGATCCAAAATCCTTGAAAGCTTCTACATCAAAGCAAGTAGAGCTCAAAGAAAAATTCAAGGTTAAAGACATGGGATGTGGTGAGTATATCTTTCATGGTGATCAACTCCCACTATCTCCTAAGACATTTAGTTGATAGGAGCATCCTACAAACAATTTAAAATATCAAGGAATTGGGTATGAACCACCTAGTATTGTTGCTACTAAGTCTGAATGCAAATCTCCTCTACTGGTGCGAGGAACTCTTGATATCAATAGTCCTAAGAGTGGTGCCAAAAAAGATTCTATTGAATATATTGTCATCACTTTGGAGAACTCATACAACCTTACCATTTCATGCACTCATTCCATTTCCACTCCGCTTCTAGACTTGGATCAATAAGAATTACAAAATACCTTACTTATTGGGGATCAAAAATCAAGCTTTGAAAAGAAAAATCTAAAATTCAAAAATAAAGAGAATTCCTTAAGTCCAAATCAAAATCAAAAGCTATTGGACTCTAGAAAAATAAAAATCAAGGATAAAAATCCTATAAAGAAAAAAGAACAAGAGTTGATCTCCCCTAATATCAAAATAACGGAGGGGAAAATTTCTAAAATTTCAAGTCAAAAAGAATACTTGTTGATCCTGAGTCTCCATCGTGCCATCCTACTTTCATTTTTTTTCACAATCATAAGCCTTCATCACTCATCCACTTGTTCCACACATCCATTCCCTTTTGGCGATATATCACATCAATGGACCTTTAATGGAATGTCCTCAAAGGACTTTTCTGTTAGGGATGCCCAAACTTCTTTAGGTGGCACACATATGGGCCAATGTAGTTCACACATTAGTAATTCTACCTTATTTCCTTCATCAAGGAAGACAATTAATGGAGAAACACATCATTGAGTCAAGGAATGCCGAAGCTGCAATCATAAGGTAAAGACTCACAGATTTGAGATGGGTGACTTAGTTCTCAAACAAAATCCTAAGAATCAACAAGATAGAGAGAAAAAGGGAAAGTTTGAACCAAATCGGATTGGTCCTTACGTCATCAGAATAATCTATGGATCAGGTGCATATCAACTCTCAACACCAGATGGAGAACCTTTGGATGATCCTATCAATAGCATGCACCTTCGCAAGTTTTACACATAGTTTTTCAGAATATCCCATTGTCAAAAATACAAAAAAATATGAAACAAAATACCAAAAAGTCATAAAAATTAAAAAAATTGTTACTTGGTGAAAACTTGTCAAACAGGAACTACATGACACAAAAAAATGAAAAAAAATAAAAAAAGGTAAAGAGAAATAAATTCGTCCAACGATGAAAACCACTTTGATGGCATCATGGGCAAATACCATGGTGAAAACCAGGTTACCAATGCCATTTGTAGAGACACTACTCCTCCCTCCTTCAGGATTCAACCTCACCTTTCACCTTGCACACACTCACATCCTACTACTCTCATCATGGTTGGTTATTCATCTACCTAAGATTGGTTCCCTTTCATACACCTTCCCCTTCCTTTCCATTTCTCTTCTTCCATAATAAATCAGGTCCTATTTGTAACTGGGGCAAATCCTAAGTCTAGTGATGGATGTGGAACCTTAAGCATCACATATTTTGAGGAGCATCATCTTTTCATCTTCCTTTTTCTGTTCACACACAGTCCATAATAAAAGAGCATTTGCATCACCGAATCCACAATAAATTTCCATTATTCTCTGCAATAAAGTATAAATTTCATGGATTCAATCAGTTTTAGATGAGAATCAATCAGCAGTGAGCTTTCAACAACTCAAATCTTTCAGCAGACTTTGGCAGCAACATGGTTTTCAGTACTATCTATCCTTTATCAGGGTGACAACATTGTGGCCAAATCAAACATGTTAATATATGTGGCAAGAAACACTAATAACTTGAGGATTAAAGTTTATGTTGGTGTCAGGTCTTGGTTTTATTTTGATTTTATCTTTTATGGTGACATGTCTTTTAGCTTTTCCAAGATGTCTCTAACTAGAGATTCTATCTCAAGGATGTCTTTGACTAGACAGGTGAAGATGGGGTATGTTCACCTATTTTGTTATCTGTGGATTGTCTCTTAGTAATGCTATGGCTTGTCCAAGGATATGAGGGCACTGTGAGTCTAGTGTGAACTAGAGCATTCCTTGTTTGTGATTTTTGATCTTCATGCAAACGGGTACAATGACTTTCTAGGTCGAGCACATATCTGGATTATCATAACCTATTTTCCATAATAAAGCTCAATGATGATAATAGCACAAGAAGTTCTTTTCACTTCCATCCCATTTTTCCACTATCCCTTCTTGAGTCCGTGTATCCTGCTATCATATGACTAAGTATAATGACACACCAAAAAGATCTTCTTATCATATAGTTTTATTTTGCATCATTACATGTTAGCACATAATACACATGCATTTAGAAGTCACGATAGCATCGCATCCTACATACACAATTTATTGGAATCTAATAATAAGCATTTGCATTCTCATAAAAAGACAAAAAAATAAAAATATATACATCATTCATCTAATCAGAACCATATGCTCATTTTCATTTAGTACATATAAACCCCAAAAAAGAACCAAAATATATTGCATTTTATCATGTACATATTTGCATCATTATATAAGATCATAAGCATCATATCACATCATAGTAAATTATATACAATATCACATAGGAACACATGCATATAGCTGCCGCAAGGATGGATCATCTCACATGCATACATACATACATACATACATACATAGAAACTATGGGGATTAGGCTAAGCACATATGAACCACACAACTCATGGGTTGGAACTCAATAGGGTGACAAAAAAAGCAAACAGCACATAGGTGGTATGGTATTCCCATATCCATGTGCAAAACATAACCTCCATGGATGTTTGCATACTTCACCATCCCATGGGCACACAAAGAAAGTGTTGGCTTAATCATTACACTTGACAAAGGCATTGGTATTGGATATTCTTATTTATAGTAAGTACTTTTCCAATAAAAATATCATTTTCTTAAATAGAGAAATCTCATTATTTTTCACATAAATAAACAAAATTAATATTACTTTCCCAATTACAAATACTCCCAACATCCATGATAATTTTCTTTCCAAAATAACATTTCTTACAATTCACTTTGTTTCACATGATATAAAGCTAAATACCCAAGACATACTTGTTAACATTTCATTTTCATTTTTATGTATAATCACACTAATTCATAACATGTCTCATCTCTTTTCAACACATAGTATTAATATTCAACAACATCCTAAATTCAGCAACTTCTAAGGAAGTTCATCAATCAATCACATGTTATACCATCATTCATTTTACTAAAATTCATTAAATAAGCACACCTTCCAAGGTCCAATTATGAGAAGATAATAACATCATTGGGCAAGTGCAAGGTAATGAGTCACAAATTCGCGGAAGTCCATGCATTGGAAAACGCGCTCTTATAAACAGGGGCCCATTTTCAAAAATGGGGGCCCGTTTGTGCTTCGGGCTCCCGAGCCGAAAGGTAACGAGGGTTCGAAGCAAAAAAAAATGGGCCCCCATTTTGTTCTAAAACGGGGGCCCGCTTTTAAACAAAACGGGGGCCCGTTTCTAAAAACGGGCCCCCGTTTTGTTTAAAAGCGGGCCCCCGTTTCTAAATGGCATTTTTCTTTTTTTTTCCACAAGCTGCCCTTGTTTGAAAACGGGGGCCCGTTTTGTGGAAGTTGATTCCACAACCCGCCACTTGGCTCGGGATTAGGCCCGGGATAGGCCTGGGATGGCCACACCTGAGACATGGACCTGCAAATTCAAATCTCCATGAATGAAAGCACAAATATGAACTTCAGAAATAGTTTACACGCCTCTAATCAGAGAATTTTTATACGAAATTAAAACCCATTTCAGATTATACTGTCTAGATTCTAAATATGTAAATTTATTTAAAAATTTATTATTTTAACTATTTTTCATTTAATTTATACTAAATCGGGTCCATAAATTTAAAATATTAACTAATTTTGTTAATTTAATAACTTTTTTATTTTAAAGAATTTTGGAAAAAAAATTATATGTCATCAATCTACACAAAATTCTTTTGTATTTAAAAAAAAAAAAATCAAAAAATGTTAAGTTTACATCAAATTATGTGGGTCGTACACGTCAAATTTTTAAAAAGATAATTACGGCCATTAAAAAATTAATTAAAAAAAAAATATTAGAAAAAAAAATACAGAAAAATATGCTCATCAATCTTCAGTGTGTTACAAACCATTTCCCAAAACGGTTGGAGAAAATAATTTTAATTGTGTCAAAAAGTGTGGGTCGTACACATGCATGGTATGGTCCTGAAACAGGCATTTTTAAAACATAGTTTTCAGAACTCCATTTAAAAAGTTATTTTTTATTATGTGGGTATTAAAATTAATTATATATTTGGAAAGTACACTCAGAGGGCTATCTTTTATATTACTGACTTTTTCCAAGATTCAATCTCTAAGTGTTTCAAAATTTAAGCTCAAATGAGACAAAATCTGAAAATCAGGGAAAACACTTCCACTTTTTGGCCAAAAAGTGGACTCATCTTCTTGCAATAAGCACACCTTCCAAGGTCCAATTATGAGAAGATAATAACATCATTGCTTACATATTTACTTGATCAAAAATAAAATTCATATATCATCAAAATCATATATCTCTCTTACAAAGTTAAAGACATTCATCTTTTCAAATCGAACGAGGACATGAAAGGATGGTTTCCACTTTCATAAGCATAAATTTTAACATGCAATGCATCATCCTAGCCGTACATTCAACAATTTTACTATAACATGGTATACTCATACAACCTTTCATGATATATTCTAATATAATCCATGCAAAAGACATCTCTTATAATTTAGTTGATAATATAGGGTCATAAATACAATTGGGGACTTAGGGCCTCAATCGAAGATTTGCTTAAATAAAAAATTCCTTTTATACACACTAGATCATATTCATAACTAGGCACTCAAAGATTATAAATGATAAAAACTACACCACCAAGAAGTATCCTTATTAACCATTTATCAAGATAGGGAGAAGAGGTAGAGAGAGTTTCCAATCAAACAGTATATATATACCAAACTAAGCTCATCCTATAATCATCACAATACACACCAAACATAATTCATGCATGTTCCTTAGCATGCAAGAACTTCATTTCATTAGTCATAGAAAAAGAATGCCTTTTAGATAAGTCCCCCCCCCCCTCATGGACCATCAAAAATTGGATCAACAAAGCTAGATCCCTCATTAGCAACTTTGATAATGTAAGAATCTCACGTGTTTAGGGAAGCAAACATGGTTGTTGACTATTTTGCCAACAAAGAAGTGAAGCTCTCTAGCTAGTGGACATGGAAATCCTACAAGGATCTAGAAGAGGGGGTGAAAACCTTAATTGGATATGATGTTATGAATGGAAAAGTTTCCATTTCGAGAAATGATTAAGCGAATCAGAGAAAGGTGTTTTTTCATTCACTACAATGTCGACGCCATTATTAACCCTTGAATCCACATAAAGTGGCATGTTTTGTGGGTGCCTAGGAACTTTTGTACATGTGTAGCCAAGATAATTTGCTCTGCGAGTGAGAAGAGAGAAACTTGTGAAAAAATGGGGGGTACTAGGAAAAGAGTGGAGTCGAAAAGTTGTGAAAAGCACCAGAAGAACCATAAGGTTTGGAAACAGGTTGATAAAGGGGGGATAAAACTTTTCCTGAAAAGAGTTCATGATGCTGACGTCGACATTGTGAGGTATTTCATCAAAAATTAAAAGGAGGAAAGCAGTATTTTGTCTGGAAGAAAAGTGATAATCAATGAGGATCTAATTGGGGAAGTTACAAGCCTCTCTACTGAAGGTATGAAATTATTCCATGACAGGAAGATATCTGATGAAGCAGTTGTTAAATTCCCAAAAATAGAGGAGGAGAGGGAAGCTCTACTAAAGGTTTCAAACAACTACTTTGAGGCCATCAACATAAATAAGCTCTGGAGGAAGGTACTTAGAGTGGTGATGGAATACATAATTGTGGACAAGAGATTCACAAGGGTGTATAGCTACCACTTTGTCCTCCTCAACAACTTCAGGTATAAGGTCAGGGTTTTTTTCCCCTATTATTTATTGTGTTCACTTAAACACTATATTCTGGAACACTGTAAATATCCTAGGAATGCTCATGTTTTGCATGTTGGTCTTATCCAGCTCATTCATGAGCACTTTGCTAATCTACCTGTATCGTCTAATCCCAATTTTTCCCTGGACTCAGAAAGGCATGATACTGAAACTAGCATGTCTACGATTAATTCTAATGGAGATTCATACTGGGAAGAGGAAATTTCTCCCCCACCCACAAAAAAGAAGCCTAAAAACTCCCCTTTGAGAAAGCCTTTAGGTAAACTTGAAACCTCTATGAAAACCCTATCCATGGGAAAAAAGAAAATGAAAGCCACTCTAAAGAATAAGTTGGTGTCTTACTCTAAGGACTCGTCGCGTGACCCTTCTGATACTTCTAGCTCCCTTGAAGATTCCCATTCCTCCCATCTGACCACTGACAGAGAGAACAGACCAATTTTTTCAACAGACCTCAAATCGGACGAACATTACTTTAAATTAGATAGGCAATCTCTAGATGATGTGTTGTCTATTTTGAAGAATAGTGCAGTGGACCTTTTTAGGGTTTTTAAATGGGTTTTTCATGAAATTAAAGACCTTAACCTAAAGAATAGGGAAGCTTCTAGTAAACTGGAGGAGTTGGTTGAAAAAGTGTAGCCTCAGAAGGCCGAAGAGGCAATTTGGACCGAGGAAGAAAAGCTATCCATGGCAGAGTGTCTACAAAGAATAGTGGAACTTATTGAAAAAAGGAAAAAAGAAAATGAGAAGAAAACCTTGTAGCTTGAGGGGAAAATTAGCAAAATTGGGGATACTTTGAATTCGATAATGAAACAAAGTCATAATATTATCAAGAATTATGTGGCCACGATGAACATGATGATGAAAAACTTGAAAAATCCTAGTAGGGCGCCCTGATTGTGGACCTTGATGTTGACAAAGAAAAAGGCCAGAAAGAGGAGTCTTGTCCATCCAAGAGAACCAAAGCCAATCTAAAGAGAAAGGCAGAGTCCTCTAATCAAGAGGTTCAGGACTTGAAAAAGTTGGCCCAAGAGATAAATACTCTTGAGAATGAGATAGCTGAGAGTATAAAGTCTTTAGGTTAATGTTTATCTAGTTTTAGCTCCTGTTGTCTTTTTGTCTGGCTTGTTGTATTTTTGTCTATTTGACAACTTTTTCGTGTTGGTGAACTTAGACTATTTATTTTATTTTTGTCTATAACTCTCTGGTTTCGGGTCCCTATAAAACCTATTTTTTCCTTAATAAAAAACATGGGCTCTAATACCAAATATAACGCCCCACTAAGGAAACCTAGAATAACTAACAATTAATATACAAAATAAAATAGTAATAATTTTATTTTTAAATTTTAATACTTAATAGTGAATCTAATGCATCATAATTGTAACAACTAATATGCACAAGTGGAAGATAAACATACTGTTGGTGTAAATAATTATTCATCATGGATATTATTACACTTACTTAAGTTTACTTAAGATAATGCATTTCATAGTAGTTTGGATATGAGACACTTGGGTGTTTGTGCCACATTGGGATAGTGTGTGTAGGAGAAATCCCACCTTTTTTGGTGTTGATCTTGTTATTACACTATCATATCCACTTATTGTGGAGTGATAATTCCACCTTCGGTGAGTGATCCACCTCATGTGGACTATTATATTATTTCTCCTACCTACCCACACCTATTTCCTACCTACCCTTGTTTCTTATTGAGCCACATGTCATATTTGTTTGCTCACATATCCCTAGCCTTGCCTATATAAGCAGGCTCATCTACATTATATGAAGCTATGTTATTGATCATTTCTATTGATGAGAATACAGTTAATTCTTGTCCCATATTATGTCTCTATTTTGTACATTTCATTGAGCTCTTGATCTTGGCAAAATCCAACATGGTATCAGAGCCATTGGGGCTTCATTGATTCATCTTGAAGAGGCATTATTGTGACGTCAAGAGGTAGATCTGAGGAGCAGCATCTTTTGGAGGCGTCCTAGACCAGATCCGACCCCGCCATTGCGTCCAGAAGGTCGTTTCCATGAATTTTGGTTATAAAGTCGGCCTATTTTGGTGAGAAAAATTTTTCCTCCAATTTTACTATAATCGTACGGATTTTCGAAATATTATTATATTTTTCGAAAAAAAAAAAATTTATTCTAAAAATATTTTTTCAAAAAAAAAAATCAAAAAAATTTGAAAAAATCATCAAAAAAAAAAAGAGGAAAAATAAATTAAAAAATTTGTTTTTTGGGGGGTCCGCAGACCCCCCCCGTGACCCCCGTACCTGTAGATTTTAGGTCTACAGCACCTGCCGCAGCCGTTCCGGAGAGCTTGTACCCAGCGCCGGCCCAGATCCGGGCACCACCGCCGATGCCCAAGTCCTCCGGCTCCTCCTGAAATTACCCGCTCTGCCACCTCTCACCGCAACTAGCTGCCACTCCTGCATTGTTCGATCTGCACGACACCTCCCTCAGCTTCTACTCCCGGCTCCTCCCGCCGCCTCCTGCAGGTTCCTCGGCCTCCAGCTTCCTCCGCTCCGCCGCAGCCTGTGCTCCACCACCGCCACCAGCGATGCCTACCACCGCCACCGGCCTCCTCTCCGGCGCCCTTAGCCTCCACCGCTGGCCATCGGCTCCGGCCACATCCTTCGCCGGCGGCCAACAAGACCGAAGAACCCGTGTCCGCCATGTGGCAGGCGGCCACTGGCCCGCGGGTACACCTGTACATGCAGATAACTGAGTCATCTGCCACGCAGATCTGACCAGTCAACTTTTTGTATGGTATGAACGACATGCCATCTGCCATGCAGAGCCGCCAGCTAGCAAATCTGTACGGTACGGACTACACAATCATTTGCACAATCACCTGCCACGTCATCTGTCCGTACAGTACGAACGCCCAGTCAGTAGGGGCGAAGTTTTTGTGATGGTAATACGGCCATCAAATTTAACCCAGTGACTTGCTGACATCAGCACCACATCAGCAAGGTTTGAAAATTTTTGGACCCCCTCTCATTTGCATTTTTGATTTTGCAGTTCAACTTCAAATGGCCATAACTTGCTCATTTTTGCTCCTTTTTGGGTGCAATTTTTTTTGAAATGGGCTAGAATTTTGTGCTCTCCGTAGTGGTGAAGAAATTTTTTGATTTTGATGCATGAATTTTTCAGAAAATTCAGTTTTTGGTGACTGTACCTGAGTAATCCCAGTTTTTGCAACTACAGAGGCTTCGTTTGGGGTCATCCGACCTCCTTTTCAAGTGCCATTTTTTTTGAAAGTGTGTATTTTTTTGTCTAATTTCATATGATGCTATCAGATTGATTCCATTGTAAGTATAAATTGTACTTTCAGATCTTGGCCATTCTTGGCTCTCTTGGTACTTGTATATTTGTTTGAATCTCAGTTAGATTCATTGCACTATTGATTGAAGTCTCTTGTATCTCATCTGAGAAGTTGTAAATTTTGCATCATAAGTCCACTTTGCCTTGTTTTGCAAGTGGCTCATTGAAATCGCACTAAGTATAAAGTGCCAAAATCATCACTTTAGGGGGGTACTTTGATTGAGTGAATTTGGGGGGGTGTCCCTTGTGCTTTTGTGCTCTTGTGTTCCTTCCTTTTTGCTGCTATGGGTTCCTCTAAGTTTCCTCTCTTAACTCCACATAATTATGCTACTTGGAAAATTGATGCATGGAGTAAACTTATGGAAAAAGGACTCACTCATTACATTGATGGAACTATTGTTGCTCCAGCTGATCCTAAGGCTGATCTAGTTGGTCACTTAGATTGGCTCACTAAAAATATCATGGCAATTGGTACCTTAAGAAAGTATGTATCAAAGGATCTCATTTTTCATATTAAGAAATGTACTCTAATCAAGGATGCTTGGCAAAAGTTTCAAGACTTGTATGGTCAAGTTGATGAGATTAGGGGACATCAAATTGATAGTGATCTCACCATGTTAGATCCCAAGAACTTTGATACTATACAAGATTATGTCACTAAGGCAAATGAGTTGAGGGCACAACTCAAAGATTGTGGCATTGATAAGAAGGATACTCAATTGATATTCAACTTGATAGGCAAGCTTCCACAAGAATATGCAGCATTTGTTTCTAGTTTCCAAACCCATAGGATGACAATGGGTTCAAGCTACACAATGCCTACATTTGATGCTTTCAATGAAATGTTGATGATGGAACAAACTAAGTTGATAAGCATGGGCATTCTTAAGGCTTCTAAGTCTCAAGCATTATTCTCCACAACAAGGAGATTCATCCTCTTCCAAGAGAGATAATTCACCAAAGAGAGAAAGACCTACTTGTGCTTATTGTAAAAAGATTGGTCATGAGGAGCATCGTTGCCATTCTAAGAAGATTGATGAGCTTACACATATCATCAAAAAGCATAACATTGATTTGCCTAAAGTCTACAAGAAGGATGATTCATCAACTTCCACTTCCTCACATTCAAAAGGAAAAGGGCAAGCATTCATGGCTTCTACAAGTGGAAAAACTCACTCTTTTGGAACAAGAAAAGGAAAAGCTCTATGTGCTACTATCAATCATGATTCAGAGAGATGGCTTCTAGATTCAGGGGCTTCTCATCATATGGCATCTTCGCAGTCTATGTTCTCTACATTTGAGCCTTGCACCATGCCACAGATTTTGATGGGCAATCATACATACATGGATGTGATTGGGAAAGGATCTATTGACATTGGGGATAACTCCTTCAATGATGTGTTGTGTGTACCCCACTTGACAAACAATCTCCTTTCTATCTATCAAATCACACATGGCGCAACTACGAGAGTTGTGGAGTTCACACCTGACTCAGTTTTTATTAGAGACATGGAGACTAGAGCTATCATTGCGACTGGGGTGGTTGATCATGCATCTCGGTTATACTCCTTTTCAGATTTTGTTGATGATGATGATTTCACATTTGATGATTCTACACATGATGATCACACTTATTGTGATGGTTCAGATTTTGAGGAGCACTTTGGACACTTGAACATGGGGATTCTCACATGTGACCCCATTCTTGAGTCTTGTATTTCATCTCCTCATATTGATATCACATCACCTATTGCACCTGATGATGCAAATAGTGCGACAGTTTTGCCTTCATGTGATTCAGTGCAGTAGGATATTCATTGTCTTCCAACTTCAGATTCATGGGATGATTACTTGACAGACATTGCAGGTTTGTTTGTGGAATCCTACATTGCAGATTTGGGAGACATCATTGATGACATTCATCTTCTCTTTGATGAAGGTGATCCTTCTTCGATTGTTGCGAGGGCACACTCTGACCCTCTTGTTCATTCTCTACATGATCATTCTTTCGAGGTTGACATGATTGTAGATACTTATGTACAGCAGTTGGAGGAGGTCTCTTTATGCTTTGAGGAGACATGTGAGTCTTTGGGACATGTTCTACATCCATCTCCACTAGATCTTGGAGTGCCTTTTTCAGCAGTGTGGCACAGTTTACCACCTTTTGAGGGGGTATCTTTCAGCATCGACATGGGGACACTTGAGCAGTTTTCAGAGATTCCTTTCATCATGAGTTTTCTTCATATATCTTCCCTTCATGATTGGGGAGACTTCATAGATACACCTTTGGTTTTGTTTCTTCCTAAGGGGAGGAATGTTGTTCGATGTCCGTGGAGCAGTTTCTTCATACATCGAGCTTCTATCATTGGTGCAGATTCTTCATTGAGGGAGGGTCACAGTTTGACTTCTCTTCTTCTCTCATATGGGGGGGACTTTTTCCTCACATGGGGTTTTGTTCCTCACATTCTTCTATGAGAGTTCTCTTGTATAGCTTTCATCTCTCTTTTTGGGGGAGGGTTTTTTCCCATTGGGTTTTTCTCTCTTTCCCCACTTTGTGAGAGATTTCATTGCATTGGTATTCTTGCATTTGCATTTGTACATGGGTACCTAACATGGCCTCGTAGCCGGGACCCATCTTGCATTGCTTAGTTGCATTGTAGACTTAAGTGCATTCCCCTAAGTTGCACTTAAGGGGGGGTGTTGGTGTAAATAATTATTCATCATGGATATTATTACACTTACTTAAGTTTACTTAGGATAATGCATTTCATAGTAGTTTGGATATGAGACACTTGGGTGTTTGTGCCACATTGGGATAGTGTGTGTAGGAGAAATTCCACCTTTTTTGGTGTTGATCTTGTTATTACACTATCATATCCACTTATTGTGGAGTGATAATTCCACCTTCGGTGGGTGATCCACCTCATGTGGACTATTATATTATTTCTCCTACCTACCCACACCTATTTCCTACCTACCCTTGTTTCTTATTGAGCCACATGTCATATTTGTGTGCTCACATATCCCTAGCCTTGCCTATATAAGCAGGCTCATCTACATTGTATGAAGCTATGTTATTGATCATTTCTATTGATGAGAATACAGTTTATTCTTGTCCCATATTATGTCTCTATTTTGTACATTTCATTGAGCTCTTGATCTTTGCAAAATCCAACACATACATATCTAAGAAATGCCCTCTATGGGTTCCCAACAATGCTACTTTTCAATTCATCCAACCATGAACTAGAATGCTTTGAAACAATAATGAAATAACTATAACATTTATAAAACATCTAACATATATATTTATGTACATTCTAAGCACCAAAGCTAAATGTTCCTATGATAAAAATTTTGATATGAAATAGGATAAGACATGCAATAATATATTGGTAGTCAGTACCAGCATCGATCCACCTAAAACTATTCTATCATTACATTGAATATTAATTACATCAATCTAAATTACCTCAACCTTCGTATGGAGTGTTCAAGAATCAATAACAATATAGTTACAATGACTTTCAAAGAAAGATGACATATTACATTTATATTTACTGAATAACTAGCAACTAAATGATAAAGGTATTGGAATGAAGAAGACAATTATATTTCCCAATAAACACAAACAATACCATTGGTCTCCAATGGAGGTTGGAAACAACCACTCGAGCATGTGGAACTCTTAGGTTCACCCCATTGTGCATAGGAGATAGACACAATGCCCCAAACATGCTAGAAAACAAGGAATGAAAACAAGATCTACTCTCAAGCACAACAAAAACATCAAAAGGGAATATAAGTTATACATAAGAATGAAGCACATACAAAGACAAATATAAAACATGACTAGGATCCACCAAAGGCTTCTAATCATAAACCTATAGGATATGATACCAGGGTACAAGAAGGAAAGAGTGTCATCACATAGCATTAACATGAGCTATGTTGGAGCCTCTCTAGGCTCTAGCCCCCATTTGACAACTCATGCAAAACTAAAATAGTTCTTTCATGAAAACAAGAAGGTCCTATTATGTGAGATCAATGCCCCTCGGATGGCTAGGCCTTCCTACTCCCATCTTTAGTTTGTAAAAGAACTCAAGACCATGGAAGAGGCACCATATTATCTTATCAATGTGTTTTACCCCACTTCATTTATTAGGTTATCATTTAATTAAGAAGATATCCAATGAGTTATCCAAGAACATAGCCACTTTAGGGTCCCAAACCTCATTGAGATCCACTATCCCCTATTGCATATAGATACCCATACCCAACACTACATAGTTAAATCCTGAAGCTGCACAACTGCATAGAACCCTACACATTTGCATAGGGGTGACTTTGGTCACTCAATTGGGTAACCAAATGACTCTAAAAAGAAAATTAGGAAAAAAACCATTTGAGATAGGCCTAATTACCTTATATAATCTCAATTTAACCTGGCACAACACCCATACACAAAAAAAAGAGACAAAAAACCCTCAAATAACCCCCAATTTGAACAATGAAAACAAGTGCATTTTGAAACAAAAACTATCAATTTCAAACCAGAAATGGAGGCAACTTTCAGATTGATAGAAATGATTCAAATAAACTAGAAGAAGGAAGAAGAAACCTACCTTGAAATAGATTAACAATTATAACAGTACCGATATAACTTAATGTATGAAACAGAAAGAGAAACAACATCCACAACACATGACACATATATTTTGACGTGGAAACCCTATAAGGGGAAAACCATGGTGGTAAACCTTACCCACAATAAAATGATACTACTACAGATAGTAAGTGTATACAAATGGGGTCTGCAAATGCAGAAAAGCCAACCGCCTAGAGCTCACTGCTCAATCACAAAATAGGAGTCACACTGACTACAATTGGATGGTAAAATCCAATAACAATGTACTGCCTCAGAATAGCATCTGCAATGTTGGATTCAATACCGGTTTAAGCTCTGAACATGAGTGGCAAACATATTCATAACCTTCCTTCAACCTTCAGATAATGTCTATGTGATTTGCATAAGGATCTTCTTATTTTCTCTCTTCAATATTCACACACACTCATCATGATCATGATCTTCAATAAGATCTTACAATCATATATACAAAACCTAAGACCTATACATGAGGTCAGCTCACTAAATATATTACAATTAAATCAATTATGAATAAGTCTTGATGCGATACAATATGTCATCTCAATACATTTACCATATTATCCAATCAATAAACCATTTCCAAGACGTGTTGTGCTGATCTGGAATAGATATCATGTACCGGTCCATAACCTAGACCTATATGCCAGTAAAGGCAAATCTGTCAACTCAATTAGACCAATAAGCAAAACACCAAATCTAAGCATCCAATCCATATCTTTGACATAACCAAATGATCTCCAGATGATAACAAGTCATCATCACTGCCGGTGAACAATGAATCTTGTTGGTGAACATATACCGGTGACTGTGCATAAGCCACTAACCATGCAATGTTTTGGTTCAACAATAAACCAATATAACCATAGTGCCAAATCAACAATGTAGACCTCCAAGAAGATAAGTGTTGACATTAATGACAAAACCAATGCAACACATGAAGAAGTCATCCATAATACCAACATTAATAATAATATTAATAACATAAATATTACTAATAAAAATATGGCATATAAATGATAATAATCATTAACATGGTGAATTCATAAAATAAAAACCACACAATCAAATATTACTAACATAGGATACACGAATGTTCCTTCATGGCAACCCAAGAAGGTGGACTCCAAGAACAAGATTATCACCTTAATTTGGGATGATGGCTAGGCTAAGGTTAGATGGACCTTAATTCTATCTCCATTTAAGCCACCATCAAGGATTGTATAGGCATTCTCAAACTTGTGAAGACAGGTGGAGTTAGTGCCTTGAACCTACATCAACCAAAATATACAATACCTATGCATACATATACATATATTTCTAACATAAAATTTGAAACATCAATAGTCCTAATTAATCTCTATTTGAGGTGACTTGAAGCCCAAGTTAGTACATCATAATAATACATTCTCACCATCTCAAAACCATTAGGAAATCATAATTGTAACCATAAACCCTAATACCACCAATAGGTCCTTAAATATATAAATCATCATAATATTTTCATGTCCTCAAATATAGTCATTATGCATAAACAACCTTCAATAGATCAACTAAGTATGTCTAATCCTAATAGATAACATGCAAATAAAGTCAAAATAAGTCCAAAAGAAACATAATTAAGATTTACGGATAAGGACGGTGTTACCAAAGATCATTATTCATTTCCCCAAAAGGGATCACATATTAAACATGGTTATAAAACCCACTTGTCAACTACACATCACATCATTATCATCAAATTACCATCTCCTAATTAGCACAATTAGGATATTTTCACATTAAACCTAGGCATCCTCATATACATATAAATAGCCAAATATTAAATTCATTGGAAGGGGATGTTAACATCGCATGAATTCTCATGTATTCAAATGATGTGATATCATCCATTTCCCATCTAACATCTATGGAAACATAACCATGCTACCTTCAATAATTAACTATATGAGTATAAATATTAGCATCATAGTGACCACTAGATCTAACAAATATTTCTATATACATTGATTATCATTTCAATATTTACTTCATTTGCATCTAAGTGTAGGTTTAGTGTCATAATACTTGCTTTATTTTGTTAGGGTTAGAGAGGTGTTACAAACACAGATAATAAAACTCTTAAAAAATGTATTATAAGAAAGCAAAATCATAATTTTATTACATTATATTTCGAGGAATGTGGTAAGATTATAATGACTTGTTGCATGCTAGAAACTCTTCAATCACATTCAAAAAATTTAGTACTTTGCTTGAAGATACTCTAGGTACACTTGGTACTTTACAATATCTTTGTATTCACTTAAACAATTCATTTATCACCTAAAAATTTCATTAATTTAAGGTTTTCCTTTGTTGAAACTTAAATTCCCTTTATCTCAGCATCTACACCAAACAAATATTCCTTTAAATCATGCAACAAACCATACATAGAAAATAACCTATAAAGTTTACTATAATGCCTCCTTCAAGTTCCCTTTATCTAACATTTATTCAAATTCTTATTACCTTCTAGAAACCTTTTTGCTTTCTAAAGAATTTAATTTGAATTTTATTGACATAGATATTTTTAAAAATTCTCTATACCTTTTTGTGGGATTTTTTTATTTTCACATCATCTCACAATTCATAAGATCTAGATATTATTTTCTCTAATACCATGATGAGAAAATAAATACAAATGAGAATAGGTGACCCATTCTTGATTTAATTTAAATCTCAAAATAAACATTGAACCCTTTCCTACATGTATAAACATTATTAATCTAATCAAGTGGACGTGTTTGAACAAATCTTCATAACTAATTATATTAGTTTTATTGAAGTATTTAACATCCATGTTAATAATGAAAGAATAAAATATGGTAAGTAGTATAAACTATTATATACGCATTTGGGAATCAATGGTACATGATATTGTGATGTGATGTAATAAGACTATCATCAGTAGCAGCAATAATTATTGGGTGTTAATAATATGTCCCTATCATGACATTCAAAATAGTGATTTTTTTTTTTTTAAACACCCAATTAAAGTTTAACAAATCAGTGTAATTGACTTCACTCTCTTGAATAAAACTATGGGTATTTGAGTCTCTTTAATGAAGAACTTGTTTCCAAAAGTCTTTGAGTGTGAATTTTTTCTATTCAATTGACTCAAAAATTAAAATCTTATTCGCTAACAAGAATCTCAAAATAAAGAGTTTATAAGTCTTATGAGATATTTATATAATTATTAATTTTAATTGTTGTTATAGTTTTGTAGATACAAAGTTTTACTAATTATGTACACATATAATCTAATTTTAATGGATTTTCTAACTTATTCTAATCATTATGACAATCCTTAGCAGTATCAAAATATTCCAAACATAGATCTAATTTGACTGTCTATGTAGGTCATGTTCATAAATGTGTGCTTGTTCTCATAGTTTAAATCTTTATCCTTTTAATTGAAAAATAGAAACCAAAATTTTAGCTCGCTCTACCCATCTTACACTTTGGTTCTAGATCAAATTTGCACAAATATTCAAAAATTTATTTTATGTCAATGTACTAAAAGAAGTTTATTTTACTATAATTATTGAATATTATCGGTTTTCTATTGCTTAGCATTGGCTAATCAATTCTCATTTGCACTAGTATTATGAAATCAAACAAGGAATCTGGCATACTTGCCATCATCCTAGAATTTTTGAATCATCTAGTATAATTATATAATTCCTATCCATGTTTGAATCTTTTTGGTTATCAAGGTATTTTTAAATAATATTAGCTTGATGAAGAAATATAGAGAATGTGAAAATAACAATCAATATCATTAGCATTCAACGTGCTAGGATACTTTCTATAGAAACCTAAAACATATATTGATTTGTGAACTCTATTCTCTACATTCTTCAAATGACCATAATTTTTTACTAGACTACCAAGTATTTCATTAAGTAGGTTGAGGCCACTTCCTTGAAATATACTACAACAATGCATATATATTCCTTGATCATGCAGATTGTTGTCTCTAGATTACAACTTCCATCTACCAAAAAGGGATTTGAATAATTTTTTCATCAAGCTACATAACTAACTATGATTTCCACTCCATATTGGCCACAAGGAAATGAGCAATCTACATCTACAACAAATCCATGGAATGACATAAATGTGGAACTAAGTGGCATACATGACCTATGTTGGTATTATGAGATTATAAGACTAGAATTAATTACTTAATAAGATATGCATATAATTCATTAGTTTATCAAAATAAGCCTATGTTGATTGACCCCCAACCTTTGCAAGTTTTGAGTCGAACCAAGAGAAATCATAGTACAAGAGACTGTCAAGGAAGATGTTGTGCCAAGGCTTGTGAGCTTGCTTCCTAAACCATTTCCTTCCCTAGGTCACCAAATATTAACTTGATCTCATTTGTACAACCTTCGCCTAACCCAAGGGAGGATGTACATCTTAATCAACCATGTCAAAGTTGAAAATTGTTTATGTAAAATGATTCACTTCTTGTGCACATTAAAGAACCTATTACAATTAATTTGGATGATGATGTTGATACTAATAATGTAATTAATGCTATCAATATGGATACTAATGATTTTTATTATATATGTGAGATTATTAATATTAAACATGAGATATCTTTGAGATTTTCAAAAGCATTAATCTTAGCTCCTAGTGACAAAAAAAGTGACTCATCATTAGAGCATGGTCCTTGTTTGGAACTTGTCGCAACTACATTTCCCATTCTTATTGTAGCTCCTCTTGCATATTGTCCACCATCACTAAAATATATTTAGCAAGATTGGGGGGTGGATTATTGGGCAGATTAGCCTCACTTGTGCAATGGACTCTTTTGTGTGTATGCTTGCATATGATGTGTTGCTTGATATGTCTTTTTGTTACGTTTATCTTTGGATGACCCTTGTTACTATGTGAGCACAAGATAATTAAAGGACCAAAACTGTAATGACATTATTCTATTTATATCTCAATTCTCCTATATGTCGTATTCATGTTATGTCATAAATGTGCTATTGTTGTAAATGTGCCTTCGTGTTTTCTACTTGGGGATGATGGAAATCACTGAGATCTCTCTTTTTTGGTCTCTTCCATGTTGACCCAAAAAGACTTCTTTTGTCAATGTTATGTGATCTTAGCTCCACTACCTTTGGGGGATGAGATCAATTCATTACAATCAAATTAAACCATTTAATCCTTCAGATTCATTCATCACATATGCATGAAAGTAAATAACTGAAACAAACACATCCACACAAGGACGTGCTATAATTTTACATGGAAAACCCAAACTAGAAAAAACCATGGTGAGAATAAAACTCACAATATATGTATTAAGTGTTTACAATGATTTAGGTCATAGACTAAGGATTTCACTGCTCTGAACATGTAGGCTGAGGTGCACAACCTTAGGGAAAGATACAAAAGATGTGCACACGTGAAGAAAACTTCTTAAGGACAACATATAAATCATTTGTCTAGATACAATAATGTTAACAGATTGAACTGCAAGAGAAATGCATCTATCAACGTGCAAGTAATAGTTCACTGATTAATACTCATCTGATCCAATCTTTGTTTCTCCACTGTAATACATCCAGACCTCTGTATCACTTCAATCTCACATCACATTTACATAATAAATCATACATCCACATCTATACCATACCATATTCTCTCATAATTCAATTGATTTATCCTTTATATCAATCGGATCATCAATATCCTTCATAAAGTCAGCCTAAAGAAAGTGTAGTGTGTATATTCACCATTGACCCAAAAATATTTTATACAACTCATGCAAAAGGTAAAAGGAACGTGTAAAGACTTACAACAAGTTGGAACACCTTTCAAATATCTCCAAAATGATTTTATACTCACTACACACAACTTTTCGCATAAATCAGCTTCTCAAGATACAAATTATGAATCTGGACCAAAAGATATGCGGATAAAAGCACAGAGTTGTGTTATACTTTTATAAACAAAATGGCCAATGTCGATTCAACTTTTTAAATTGAATCAATAGAAAGTAAAATATAATTTTTTCAAATTTTGTAATGATGTAAACTAATAAAATGTATATTTTATGTTTGTAATTTTTTAAAAAATTTAAAAAATTATTTGAATATGCTTTCATATAAAGTAAACACTATAATTTAATTGTTGATAAAATACATAAATTGAAGTCACACGACGGATCACACTTTATATAGTAAATTTTACCTTTTTTTCTTCAATTTTTTTGTGTATATTGATAGCTTGAAACTTTAGTGCAAAAATATTTTTTTAACTATTTTTTATGTATATATATTTTTCAATAAATTTAAAAAATTGTGTATTGAAATATTACTCTTTCCATTTGGCATCAATTTTTTTCTTAATTATTTATCCAAATTAGAAAATAGTTATACCATCTTGAAATAAACTCTTTAATCTTGTGCAATTATTTTTTTCAAAATTTTGAAATAAATTTTAGTATTTTTCCTTTACAAGATCATTAACCTTATATTTTAGTGTTGATGACCTACTTTCAATAGAAAAAAGTATTAAAATATAAAAAAATAATAAAAATATTAAAATATATATATTTTAGAAAATTTACTTATACATCTATAAAAGGGTATTTTTACATTTCAAAAAATGTATTATTTATAAGAGTAGTAGTTGTTTAAACATTGAGTTTTAAAAAAAAAAAAAAAAAGGTAATTAGACCCAAAGTTCTATAAAATATACATTTAGTAGACAATTCCAAATGGAAAAGTTGTGTCCCATGTATAAGATAGCTATAATGATTCTCTATAGACCATATGTTTGACTAAAATTATTTTTTAGTTAGAATTACTTGAATTCACTTGTGCTGATAAGTTGGCCTAAAACGTGACACATTTTTTGTGCTTTTACCCATGCAAATCACAACAAAAGAAACATAACGTGCTAGGAACATGATCCAATGATCCACAGCCTCCTCAAGAACATGTTTTGTTCATTTTTATGTGCAATTTTTATTGTATATTTGTGGGGTTGTCCCTCATTTTTATGTAATACCTACTAAAACCTATATATGAAAATCCCACAAATACACAACAAAACCTGCACATTAAGGAAAATTGATGGGACAATCGATTCCTAATAGATACTTATTGTATAAAGAGGATGTAGAAGATGTCTCTCACCTACTGATTCATTGTATTTTTTCTTAGGATATATGGGCCTATTTTTTGGACCTTGAGGGAGTTATGTGGAGCTTCCCTTTCAGCCTTCAAGACTATTGGACCCAGTGGAGATCTCATCTTGATAACCCTTCCCTTATTGTTCTGTGGAACTTCATGCTTCCACACATTGCTTGGGGTATCTGAAAGGAAATGAATAATTGATTTTTCAAGGAAAAGAGTCTTCAACCTTCTCTATGGCTCATCATATCTAGAATTCCATTAAGGAAAATGTTGTTTCCTCCTACCCATCTCGCCGAATCGACCCTTCTATTCCTATCTTAGCTTTAGATTGGGAGATCATTAATAGATGGCACATCAATTAGGATGTTTCTAAACCCATTTCTAAGATTAAGCACCCCAAACCTAATATTGCTTGGGTTGTACGTCCCAAAGGGTGGATTAAAATAAATGTTGATGGGACAGCTAAGGGAAATCCTAGGCCGACAGGTTGTAGGGGAGTTGCACCTGATCACAATGGTAGGATTTTGTCTCAACAGTGACACTCCCACTGGGCACTCATACAAACCAATTTGTTGAGGCAAATGCAGCCTACATTGGGCTTCAACTTCATTAACCATCCATCCACTAGCTGGACAAGTAAAAAGTTAAACTATGATTGTCTTGAGTTGATTACCAAACTGGATGAAGTACAAATAACATGTCTTTCAGGAAGGTAATCAACTTGCACTTGTGTGATTTGGCACGAAAGGATTCAGCTTCTCAATGATCAAATATTAATGATATCGTCTTATCACGAGTAAATCCACTATTTTCATTAATTGGAATCGATACAACACTAGGGCTTTCAGATCATTCTTCGTTGCCTGGTTTTGTATCTTTTGGTTTGGGCCTGGGTATGTTACGGTAAATCTTAGAACTGGAAAGGGGAATTTGAATATGGGGGGAGATAAAAATAGAGTGGAGCTGACCTTGTACCAAAAGTGGGAGAAAAATAAGGAAATATGGAATGAGATTTTGGATGGTGTGCTTGTCCCATACCTTAAAAATCTGCATGGTCATGACCCCAGAGCGACGTAGGGGTTTATTAAGGGCTAGAATAAAGGTGTTCTTAGTGCCTATGGTGCAGAGTTTAGAAATGATGAGGAGCTGATAGCAGAAGTCACTGGTTTCTAGAGGGAGGGGAAGAAGTTTTACAAGGAGCAAAAGGTGATGGAGGAAGCCCTTTTTGTTTTCTTTGATAAGTAGAGTGAAACAGACAAAGTCGGGAAAATTTATGGTGGGGCCTACAACAAAAAAGACCTGATGAGCCTTTGGGTTGATGTGGAAAAAGTGATTATGAGGTATATTACCTTGGATGGTCATTTTGTTAGTATTTTCTCATATCATTTTACCATTCTAAACCACTTTAGACATGATAGGAACATTTCTCTACTGTTTTATTTGCTTTTTTCTTTGGAGCATGGTCTATCCAATCATGCTAAAAATAGTGAAAACCTTGTTTTACATGAGGGGCTCATAATTCTCATTATGGAGTATGCTAAATTGAATGAAGTTAATCCTTCATCTATCCACAAAATTCATAGAAATCCCAATCCCCTGTCTGGTCCTGATGTGCATGTTGAGTCGGATATCAAAATTGAGGATGAGAAGAGTTTAGGTAAGATCGTTATAGATTGGCGTGGCTTTCAAGTGTTGGACCCAGAGTACTGGCCCTCTGATGAAGAGGGAACACCCACAAGGCAACACCTACCACTTACAAAAACAAAAAGAGTAAACCCCCCAAACCAAAAATGTAGTCAGAAAGAACAAAACCCCCTTTCCAAACCCCAAGGGATGGGTCATAACAACTCTAAAAAGAAAAAGTTGGGAAATTTTGTGCATATTAAGGACAAAGAGGATAATGAGATTAATCTGGATATCGCCCTTAACTTGGACTAGGTGGACCTCGATAATAGTAAAAATGATAAGGTTGATATTGACATGCTACTAGCGAACTCCACCTCTAGTTAGGAGAAGTGTTTTTGTTGGGTGATTAGTGAAATTGTCTTCATCAAATAGGCCATAAATGATATTATTAACACCTTCACTAATAACCTCCTTAAAATGACCCAGAAATGTACTGAATATGTGAGGGTCATGAAAATTGAGTATGAATCCAGAATCGCCAATTTGGAGAAAGGAATGAAAGAGTTAAAGGGGAGCCTCGAGGTTTTGGTTGACATCAGTAAAGAAGCAATGAATAACTATGTTGAAGGCCTTAAAAAATGGAATGAGAAAATAACTATCCATAAAGCCCATCTGCTCAATAGTATGCCACCTTCTACTCTTAAATCCAAAAGAAAGAACCTAGATACTAATCTGCAGGGAACAAAGGTGCAAATATCTATTGGACTGTCCACAAGGGCAAGGAGCAGAAATCAAGATAAGAGTACCACTAAGAGCATCATGGAGGAGCTGGAAGATATCAACAAGAACATTATTGGGAAAAATTATGTGCTCATGGAAGCTCTTGGTTATTTTTTTGTAGGTTTGCCTAGGGATTTTATGTCTTTTTAGTTGGGCTCTATGGGGTGCTTCCGCTATTTGTCTCTATTTGGCTTTTGGATATGGATTGTTTCATTACTGTTTTGTGTTTGCTATTTTTGGATTTAGGTTTTGAGTCCCTGTAAAACACATTTTTTTTGGCAAGAAACACTACATTATTGTTTAGATGTTGTCATTGATGGCAACTAGATTCAGATATTCAATACACAGTTCATGATTCATTTATACTAGAAGAGAGATTGAGGTCCAGTGAGATAGAACAGGACATCTAGTAATGTACCTGGTAATTTGGTTGGCGGTTTAGTTGTGTTGAGTATTTGGTGTTGCCAATCTTAAAGAAGCATTGTGGATGCACAATCTACCTTATTCTAGGATTGTGGCCAATGATGGTGTTTCTTAAGTGAGGTAGAAGGTTCGGTATATAGGATTTTGGTCAAAACAGTGTTCATCAGTAGTAACGTGTGGATATTCATTATGCAGACTGTGCAGAGTAATTTTGATGATTATTTGTGTGTTTGAGGATGTTAGGCCGACATGTAGGAAGCATGTGAACAACTTTATTTGGTCAGCATGACTATTTTGGATTGGTTTGAACCAACTTGGCATACACGTTTCATTTGTGTATTATGTGTTTTTGGAGCTACATGTAAAAAATCTAATTTGATGTTGCGGATATATAAGAGCAATTGATATGATCAATTTTTAATATCGGTGGTTATGTGGAAAGTTTGTATGAGAGATTGTGCACCTTTTCACATGCACGATTGAAGGATTTTTGCTCCAGTATAATGCAGAATATTAGAAGAGAGCGGTGTAGCAGAGCAGAGTAAGCTTGAAAATTTTGTGCTTAACCGTAACTGTATTTTGGCATTTTTCGCTGTTGTTTATGAATTTAGACACTCTAATTATCTTTTTTAATCATTTTGTAAGGTAGTGAGCCTTCTGGGCTTGTGGCCCTTATTTTAATTTAAGCAGTGAGATCTACGCAGTGTTCCTGAATGCATGTGCATTCCCCTTATGTAATATTTTTATATATGTAATAGAGTATATTAATATTATGGGTCTCAATCCCACCATGGTTTTCCCCTTAACCGGATTTTCCACGTATAAATCTTGGTGTTATGGTGTGGTGGATATTTGGTTTATGTGTTTGCATCTTTCCTTTGTTTAGTTACATTAAGTGGTTGGAGAATCAGATTAAGAATGTTAAAAATTTCAAAACACTGATTCACCCCCTCTCAGTGTTCCTTATTTCCAACAATTGGTATAAGAGCCTAGTTCCCTAGAAGAATTTTACCAGCTTGAAGAGGATCCTAAAAACTGAATCGATGGATTCTGGTAGTTTTAGACAACAACTTCTTGTTGCACTTGAAGATCTTGATCAATCACAAGCTGAGGTCTGACAAGTGAAATTAAACCTTAGGGATATTGAGAACTTCATTGAATCATTGAAATATCAGTTGAACAAGTCAAGGGAAAAGAGAAATAAACTTGTTGATAAGTTAAAGGGGAAAGAAAGCCAAATCATTGATGAAGAAGCCTTGAAGGAGAAGACAAAAGAATGTGAAAGGCTTGCTAGACCTAATTTTGTTCATAAGAATGAGATGGAAGCCATTGTGATGAGATTAACAAAGGAGATTGAGGAAATGAAGAAGAATGAGGAAAATATTGCTCAATTACTGAAAGACAAATCTGATGAATGTTGCAGACTTAAGAATGAGAATGGAAACTGAAGCTTGACCTACAAGATGCTAGAGAACATGAGGAATTATTTGGAAAGAAGATCCTACTTCTTAAATTTAATCTTGAAGATGAAAATAAATATGAGGAGAAGTTTTGGATTAGCTCAACCAAGCTTGATGAGATGCTTGGAAGCTAGAAGAATGCTAATGACACAAGAGGTCTTAGATTTGAGAAAGGTGAAAGCTCTAAATCAGTAGAGCGGAAGAAAAATTCAAGAAGGCCTCTAGTAAGGAAACCTAATGCTCATAAGTTCAATGGTAACTATCTTGTTTGCAATAAATTTGGTCATATGGCTAGTCAGTGCAAAAATAGGATGAATAAGAATGGTCCATCTTTCTTTGGTCAATGTTTTAAATGAAACAAATATGGTCACAAGTCAAATGAATGCAGAAGTGTGATGAACAGCTTTCAAAGTAGGAGAAATGTCAGATGTTATACAGGTGGTACGTTTGGACATGTTGCTAATCAGTGCAGATCATGAGGAAACCAATGAACTTTAGGCCTATGTAAGGAAATGTTGTTTTCTATGCTTGCAACAAATCCGATCATGTTGCTAAGTATTGTAAAAGAAGAAACATGAATAGAAGAGGTCTGGAAGACAAGAATAAGAATGTGAAGGTAGATGAGAAGGGGAAAGTGAAATTTAATCTCAGATCAAAGATCAAATGAAGAAGACTTGGGTTTAGAGGAGTGATTCTAAAGCAAGAAGTGGATCCACACCCGATTCTGGTGTTGGAACTACATCTGGTAACTAAGGCAAGGCATCCGGCCTTGGAGGAAGCTATCATGAAAATCTTGTAACAAACCACCTGTTTGAGATCTGTGCCTAATTCTGGCAAGTTGCAAAAGATATATTTGATGATTGCAGAACTATTTGAAGAATTTTCAGAAGAGTTTGAATGCATCTAAAGATCTAGACGAAAATTTTTGAAAATACAGAGTATCAGAAAGTATTAGTGCAAAATGCATTTATTATACCTAAAATTTAGGTATGTGATGGATAAAAGCAACTTTACCACTTCATTTCTCACTTCATGTTTGAAGAAAGGAATTTTGGAGAGCCCTGCAAGAAGAAATTTCAACGTCTAAAGCATGAAAGAAGATTTCTCAAGTGTTTTGGCAAGAAATCCTAATCTGGTGGTCATGGTATTTATCGGTAGAACTTTTTAAGTTTGAAGTCTTAAATTTCCGAAATGGTTGCATCGGGTATTTCTACCCTTCTTGTTGTTGATATCACTTAGAGTGCATGACCAAATTTCAAACATCGTCCATTTATCTTCATGGAAGATGATTTGAAAAGTACATTTTCATCTACGCCCTATGGTGTCCTGCATATTGAAGATGTTAGGGTTTACACTCATTGTCCTATTGAGGAATTGGGAAGCTCACACATGCTAAATTTGTACAATAATTAACTTTTTTTGATAGAAGTTCAATGCTAAAACTAGAATTTTAAGGGTTGGAAGGTAAGGGTTTCATGTAGTATGTAAGAATCCAAATGTTTTAAGAATCTGAATGGGTTCGTTATGTATTAAGAATAATGCATTACGAATTCATTTGACTAAAAAATCCCCACAAGATCACGAAGAATGTAATTAGAGTCGTTACTAGTTTATGTTCATCTAGAGAGTTGTCATCATTGAAGGTTGCCAAGAATGATATTGTGACAAATGCAACTAGATCAAAATTTAACAAATGAGAAATGACAATCAATGATATCCTGGAAAATGACATCAAATTTTCTTCTATTGTGATTGGTTACAAGATTTACTACTCCAACAAGGAGAATTCTGTTTCTGAAACTACAATATATGTAGCTTATGAGATAATGAGAGAAAACAAGATGTATGATCTTTGTGAATTGCTCCGGAGTGAGCTAATAAAGAATCTGTAAAAAATCAAAGATAACAAGAAACATCCTGTCAAGTATGGAACTCTACTCCTATGTTTATTTTTCTACTTTATGAATGAAGTATCAGGAGTTGGGCAGGTACAATGGGCCTTTGATAGACTGGTAGGAGTTCAAATCATAGAATATTTGTATAATTTTGATGACTCTAGGGTCTGGAATACAAATTTTTGGGGTTATTTCAATAATTTCCAGAAGGAAATTCATGAGAGGGAAAGGATCCCCAAGTCCATAGTGGAGAAATATCATGACTCAATTTGTTTTATGGTTGACACAAATTAATGCTTGATGGAGGCAGTAGAACCAAGAACTTCATGGATTTTACCTATGGGATATGAAGTTGAAGAGAAGATATTAGAACTCTATGCACAAAAATTGTTGAGTAAACTGATGGATCCTAATGAGGAGATATCTGGAACATACAAAGAAAAGAGCTTGAAGTTGCATCAATAGTTTCAGACGCTAGTAATTCATAATAAAGTAAGAAAGGAAGTCGAGGCTCTTACAACGAGCATGGGAATAACCAAAGAGGCATTCTGGAAAGCAAGAGAGAGGAACATTCTCTTGGAAGAACAAACTGTCAAGAAGGAGAAGGCTAAACCAGAAGCATCTACACCTAAACAAAAGCAATCAAGATACATTTCTCCCTCCTCTAGTCCTGCAAAGCTTGCAAGAAAACCTAAACCATCAGCCAAATCATCTATTGAAGTAGAGAAAAAGAGGAAACAAGTAAGATTTGTGACTATAGATTATGAAGAGACTGAGTCAAATGAAGTTGTAAAGGAGCTGAAGGCAAAAGAAGCTACGGTCACCAAAGTTGCAAAGGAGAAACCATTTAGTAAAGCAAGGCCAAGCAAGAAATCAATATCATCCAAAATTGATGAGGTAATGAAGTTGTAATATCAAAAATATTATCCCTTGTAATTAATATGACAAATAGCGCTTTTCCTCCATGTCATTAGGGGTTAGGATCCACCATCATGTCAGCTCTGGCCAAAGCATTACCAACTCCACCAACCTGTCACCTTCAGGGACACATGCACGGCGCGGAGACGTCCGCGTAATGTGCTAGCGTCCCGCAAATCTGATAGTTCGGAGGTGACCATTTGAGCATTATGCCTGCACTTGGAAGGAATGGTAATGCCTCTGTATGTGCCCCCCGACACCTGAATTCCTTCTCAGGCCTTTATCTTTCATTTTAGAGGCATTTAAGGGGATTCTTTTTTGGCATTTTTGGTATTCCTTCTTGCAGGTTGAGCTCTTGGAGATTATTTTGGAGAAAACCACCATTTTTATAATACTTCAAGCATTTTCAAATATTTCAAACACTTCACACCAGAACTCCAATGATCATTCATGGAAGGGAAGTCTACTAAAATATGTCTTTTTTACTTTCCAATCTTTATTTCCAATCTCTATTATCATTACCATTTCTCTTTTTATGTGGCTTCTTGGGTTGTCTATGGAGGTGGAAAAACCAAAGCGGGGGTCTGAATTAGGCAAAATCCAAAACACAACCCCAACATCTTCCTCTCTTGTATGTGTGTAGGAATATTATCGTGAGGAGGACGTCAAGTTGTGGGAGGCTTCATAGTGTGGACCTATTGTGATTTCTTACTCGTTTAATATTTTCTTATCCTATTTCATGATTTGTGCTTTTCGGTCATTTTAGCATTGTCTAGTCATTTTTTGAATTTTGTTAGTAAACCCTAGACTCTATCTATGTTATGCACTCCATTCGTATAGGATGACAATGTGCTGCATTGGTGTTCTAGCTCCACATGCTCGTCCTGAGGACAGAGGCTCTGCAGAGCCGTCAAGAGATGCCTCTCGGGTGTCTGACACTTCTTGCATAATTTTGTTATCCCCTAGATCATCTTAGCATTAGTTTGCAGAGGTAATCGGAAGGAAAATTTTTCCTTAAGGATGCATCATCCTTGAAGTGTAAAATTCACTCCATTATAGAACCAAGGAAAATTTGAAGTTATATCTCCTATGTCTTTAAATAAAATTGTGAATGAAGTAGTAAAGAATGGTAACTTGAAGCCATTATTAGAATGGTATGAAAAATTTGATGAGAATGGTAAAAGAACATTAGAGGAAGCCACTATAGAGTATATTAATGTATATAGAAAAGCCTTGATAGAGTTGATGTCTAAGATTCCTAAGAGTCTGTACAAAGTTTTGGATATGAGAAGAGAGAGTGCAAAAGCAAAAGAAGAAAGATTAAGAGAATATGTATTAGTTAATCTAGGCTCAGTGATTTCTAAGGAGGAGATTTCTAGAATCCTAAAGTTAGCAAAGAATGAGTTTCAGAGTAAAAATAGAGTGAACATAATCATGTTCAGGAAAATTGATGAGGTTGCAAAAGAAAAAAAGAAAATCTTGACAAAAATTATTACTTGACAATCAATATGAAGTTAATCAGGAGAGAGAACAAGATGAATCTCATCTGGGATCTCAGAACACACCATCACGGGATAATTCGGAAGTCGAGCATACAATGGATGATACTACTTATATCCTAAAATTTTAGACAAGTGAGCAAGTAGAGGTTAATGTGCAAGGAGAAGTTAGAGTTGAAGATGTGGTTGACAAGAGTGAAGTGGATGCAGGAAAAGAAGATGAGGATAAGGACAAGGATGATAATCCTTCGGTTGATGTAGATAAACCTCTGATTCTTGAGAAGGAAGCAGATATTAAGAAGAATGCA
>NW_026729244.1:0-130292 GCF_030272615.1 Cryptomeria japonica | reverse complement strand
AGTTGAAAAGTGGAAATCAGGCGGAAAGAATAGGAGACGAATCGGGATCCCTTTTACTCTAAGGATCCCGAGCCTAAAAACAAACGGGATCCCGTGGGCCCCAAGATCCCAAATGGGATCCTGTGTTAAAAATGAAACAGGATCCCGTGTTGAAATGAAATGGGATCCCGTTTCATTTCAACATTGCATCCCGTTTCGAATATATAATTTTTTTAAAAAACGAAATGGGGTTCATTTTTGCCATACGGAATCTCGATTGAAGGAGTGGAGCCCTCCCAGAAATTGCCAGCAACCCGCCTGCAAGTCTTCTAGGTACGCCCAACACCCATTTTTATTCAATAATTCATATTTAGATTAATTTTTTAGTCAAAAAATTAGATTTTTAGTTTAAATTGTTTTTTTGATTAATGATTTTTAGTTTTAAATTTATTTTTTAAATTAGAAAAAAATGTTTTTTAGCTTAATAATTATTTTTTTCATTAGAAAAGTATGTTTTTAGTTTAAAAATTAGTTAAATTTAGTTTGAATTTTTTTTTATGAATTGATTAGATTAGGATTTTTTTAAACGAATAAATTTAATAAAAATGTTAAAAACCTTGAAACGAAACCAAAACCCCCCAAAAAATCAAAACCAAAATATTTAATTTACAAGTTCAAAACAAAAATGAAAATGAAAACTAAAACCAAAAAATTACAACAAAAATGAAACTATTTAAAACATCTAAATTGTATACAACATGTACCCCCTATGACCACATAGGATCACATCACGTCCAACCCCTTACGACCACATATGACCCCATAGGATCAGCCATAGTGTCCAAAGGAGTCATGTATGTGGTCCTAAGGGGTCACACATGCACATTCTAATATACATGTGTGACCCCTCAGGACCACATACATGACCCCTTAAGACACTATGCATGATCCTATGGGGTCATACATGTACATGGTCCTAAGGGGTTGAACGCATGTGTGACGGGCCTTTAGGACCACATTGTGTTCTAAGGAGTTATATATGTGATCCTAAGGAATCACACATGTGTTAGAACACATGCGTGACCCCTTAGGACCACATATGAGCCATATTAATATCCTAACTCAGTTGGGGCATACAATTATACCCCAACTACTAGGATGTTAATTTAGACCTCTCATATGTGGCCCTAATGGGTCACACATGTGTTCTAACACATGCGTGCTTGATCCCTTAGGATCACATATATGACGGTCCCTTAGAACACAATGTGGTCCTAGAAAGGCCTGTCACACATGCACGCGTGAACTAACTCATGCTTTCAACCCCTTCTATGACCATGTATATGTGTAATATGACCTCATAGGATCACACTGTTCACCCTAAGGGGTCATATGTGGTCCTACGGGGTTGCACATGTAAATTGTAGAACACATGTGTGTATCCCCTTAAGCCATCTCATATTTTCAAATTCATTCCCCTTTTAAGCCACATTTGTCCTATAATTTAGTTTGAGCCATGTCTATATTATATCATGAGTTAGAATGCGTGCATGTGTGTGACGAGCCTTTACTAGGACCACATTGTGCTCTAATGGGTCATAATCTGGTCCTAAGGGGTCACGCATGTAATAGAACACATGTGTGAACCCTTTTACTATCCTAGTAGTTGGGGTATATTGTATACACTAAGTATAGGATGTTAAAAGGGCTCATATGTGGTCCTAAGGGGTCACACGTGTTAGAACATATGTGTGACCCCTTAGAACACAATGTGGTCCTAAAGGCCCGTCACACACATGCCACCTTTTTAACATCCTATAATTTAGGCCTATCCCCTTAAGCCACATACATCCTAATTAGGCCTATAGATCATCTCAAGCCACATACATCCTATAATTTAGGGCTATCCCCTTAAGCCACATACATCCTAATTAGGCCTATAGATCATCTTAAGCCACATACATCCTATAATTTAAGCCTATCCCCTTAAGCCACATACATCCTATTTAGGCCTATAGATCATCTTAAGCCACATACATCCTATAATTTAGGCCTATCCCCTGAAGCCACATACATCCTAATTAGGCCTATAGATCATCTTAAGCCACATACATCCTAATTAGGCCAATCCCTTTAAGTTATGTGTCTTAAATGATTAATTACAAAATTTGTAGATGCTAAATTTGAAATTCCTATTCTACGTACATTAAATTAGCTAATTACAACCATACGGGCCTCTTAACATACTATTACGACAATTCCCCTTTTAATATACTAGGACCTATTAACTATATATATTAAATAGCATGTAATAGGTCCTATTAACTATATATTCAATTTATTAAACTTAATTATGATCAAATTAAATTTAATTTCGACCATGTCCCCTTAAGACACATGTAATTAGGAAATGCACGTACATCCTATAATTTAGGCCCATCCCCTTAAGCCACATACATCCTATAATTTGTAGATGCTAAATTTGAAATTCCTATTCTAAGTACATTAAATTAACTAATTACAACCATACGGTCCTCTTCACATACTATTACGACAATGAAAACCATCAAAAGCAGGCAAACCATTCTTCCTTGTCAAATATTTCCTTAGCCAAGTTCCAACAACTACCACTGAACCAGTCGGATAATGAAAACCATCATCATCTTCTCGAGGATTAACTAGTTTGTGTTTAGTCTCAACATATCGATCCAACCAATATTCTGTTTCCTCTTCATTGTCCTCAGGTGCAACAACAACATACATGTGTCCTAGACAAACAAAAAATTAATAAATTATCAAAATTTAGAATTAAAAAAATACCATTTTTAATTTGTACACTAAATATAAAAAAGTTTGAAACTAATTTTATTAAATGGCCAAAAAAATAATAAAAAATGATTACCTTTCTATACAAGGTCTGAAACACGATCATAATCATCTGATGCAAACAGTTCATCATTATCTTCAATTGTGTTAATCTGATCTTGTGCTTGAGTAGGAGTCAAAGATCTTTGATTCCAATCTTCAACCCATTCAATATTCTCACATACATCAGAATCACTTGAAATACAAAACTGACAAAAACATGCAAGTTCCCTTATCCATATAGTCCACGTGCTTGCATTTGAACTCTTAAATGAATGCCATTTTGCCGATCCGCTAATTGTTTCACAATCAAATTTCGACACAATGTTTTCCTCTTCAACTAACCAAAAGAATCGTTGAATTGTAGATTTCACACTTGATCCAGTAGATAAGGTTGTGTTGCACCAATCTATAATTGCACGTGCATCTTTAAATTTTACATTATCTTCAAATTTTAATTTCTCTCTGGGAAGAATTCTTTTAACACATGCACCAGCTCCATCATGTTCTCCTTTACCATGTCCAGCTTCAAAAAAACTCCATATATGTTGGATATTGTATTTCTTGTGAGCCCTGCTTAACCAATAAAACATTCGAGCATTCTTGAATTGTCTAGTACAATTATCTGACCATATAAGATGTTCTGTCATCTGGATTCCTCTTTCTCTTATATTTCTATAAAATAAGCTGAAACAATATTGAACAAACTCTGACGAGTGCATCCTATTATCACTCACATAGAAATGATACTCCCCTAGGATTTCTCTATCATCCTCTGTGCTATCATCTGCATGTTTATAAACAATATGAACAAAAATAGCAACTTGAGTGGAATTGTAATATTGAGATTGAATTTCCTCTTGTGGCTTAAGAGTATAGTTTTCTGCAAAGTCCACCACTGATAGTATACTTCCAATTGGAAATGTATTTCTACATGTGCGAAATTGAGAATCAAGCCATCTAGCATGTTAAGAGTGTGTCACATATTTTGGTACAATCTTACTTTTAAATTATGGCATGAATGCATGTACACTAACCTTCTCTATGATTAAATTGACATGCTTTCCTGTTTTCCCATCCTTTAAGGGATACTCAACATTCTTAAATCTTCTAACATCCACTAGTTGTTGTCCAAAATCAGTTTCAATACTCTCATGCATATATTCTACTAGTGATGAAAAATTGCCACAACTAGAACATTGTCCAGAGATACATGAATGTAAATAAAATAATTGCCCATCAGTTCTTTGACAAAATAAACTTGCTACAAATTCCTTGATTGATTCAGGTGGCATATCAATACCACATTCCTGGATAAGCATGTTACTATGCAAAACACAACGTATGTATCGAAAAACATCATAATAGTAATGAAATTACACGTGCGTTTTACAACAACAAGAGACTCTTTGCTTATTAATTTTCACATACCAGGGCTTGCATTTTTCAAATGATCTTTGACTTATAGTAATATTCCCAGGTAACAAAACTTCATCCAAAATGTTTCTATAAAATTCAGTTTGAGTTGTGTGTAATAGGTGTTTTGGATGAGGGTCACGAATTTTACACCCCACTCTCAACTTTAGAACATCTCTAGCATTAGATGATACCCTTGTATTATCATGCCAAAACTTTTCAACCAAAGATTTCACTTCAATATTAAATTTCATATCTGACCTGCGAAGTCTACCACTAAAACTCCAACTTTGGTTGATTGGATCACTTTCAATACTTTCTCTTCTTTTAGTTGCTCTAACCAATGTTTGAGGATGCATCTTTAAAATTCCACTAATGTTGCTTACCATCTTTTTATTCAAGGTTGCTTTATTCACTATGGCAGTTGTTATAGCTCGTCGCGCTGCATTCTTATCTTTAGATCGACTCGTTGTACCAATAGATTCAATGGCACTTGCAACAGTAGACATAGCATGCTTAATGGATTCATCTTTTTTTTATGCTTTCACATAGATGCCTATTTTTTTCATCACTTTTCTCATTTTCCACATTCTCATCAATTGCATCATAAGTTGACATTGAATTGCAAGTTTTTTTTGATAAAAAAATTCTTTGTATATTCTATTGGCATATGTTCTTATCTATCTCCAAGAAATCTTACTAGGAAGATTATCCAAAACCTTTTTTTCAATTTTTATAAAAAAGTTTCCTTGATCTTCAACAATTGGAGGATTTTCATTTTCACCATGTTCAAAAGGATTTTCACTTTCAACATTCAAAATAATTTCATCTTTACCAACATGAAAGTTTTCATTTTCATGGACAATTCTATCAATCTCAACATTAGTATATCCAGCTTCTACTAAATCATCAATATGAATATCACCTATAATCACATTATCCATGTCTTCCAGAGAAGGATTTGAAGATGTATCTGGATAATTTGAAGATGTACCTGGATTTGAGGATGTTGTACTTGGAATATTCTTCATAATTGTTTCATTCACATCGACATCATCCATAATTGCATTATCTACGTCCATCTGATCCCCCAAGGCATCATCTTGAATGTTTGTCTCTTCCATTGTTGTGGATCTAGAAGCATCAGGATTACTCATTTGTCGAATCCTCATTATTCTATCCCTTTGACGTTTGGCCTCCTTCTCTCTTTCTTCTTGAATTTCCTCGACGGTCAATTCCCTCCTTTGTTTCTTCTTCTAATGTTGTTTAGACCCCATGACTAAAAACTTATGCAATAAATGCCACCTTAAACAAATGGATCTAAAATTGCAACAAAAGAGCATCCAAAGAACAACTAAATCATAATATATCATGTAAAAACTCGCACATTTGAAGACATATTTTATTATGTTAAATGATCAATTATTTATACAATTTTGAAAAAAAAATTAATGAAAAAACAAAACGGGATCTCGTTTTCAACATGGGATCCCATTTTAATTCAAAACGGGATCACGTGTTGTTTTTTTATTTTTAAATAATTTGCAATTTAGAACGGATCCTGTTTTCAATACGGGATCCCGTTTTAAATACGGGATCCCGTTTGTAAAAAAGAGTTTTTGGGGCCCACTTGTAGGTTCAGAATTAGGCTTGGAAAATGGTTCGGAAAGTCGAACCTGAGGATTGGAACTGGTTTGACCTACAACTTCAAGCCCAAATCAAGCTTCATACAAAAAAATGACTTAAAAAATATATCTGAACACCTAATTTTCAGAATTTTTTTAAACAACAAAAACCCATTATAGTACACACTGTCTAGATTCCAAATATGTAATTTTTTAAGAGAATGGATCAATATTTTAATTTTAAAATAATTTCTAATGAAAGAGATCCATAAACTTGAAATAACATGGTTTTTTAAAATTTTAATAACTTTTTTGTCTTTAAGTTTTTTGAAAAAAAAATCATATGGCATCAAACTACAGACAAATCTATATAGTTTAAAAATAAATAAAATTAAAAAATGTTAAGTTTAGTTCAAATTATGCTTGCCGTACATGTGGATTTTTCAAAACAGTGATTATGCCCAATTAAAAAATAACAAAAATATATATATAAGGAAAAAAATTACAAAAAAATATCCTCATCAAAGGTGAGTGAGTTATAGATCTTTTCCCAAAAGGATAAATAAAAATACTTTCATTTAGGTCAAATTATGCTTGTCGTACATGGGCATGGTATGGTCCTAAAAAGTGACTTTTAAACTATAGGTTTTACTAATGCCTATTCAAAATTCATTTTTAAGATCTGGGTATTAAAATAAATTACATATTTGGAAAGTAGACTTAGAGCACTAGATTTTCTATTACTAAATTTTTTCAAGAATCATTCTTTAAGTGCCTAAAATATTTAGGTCAAATGGGATGAAATCGAAAAAAAAGGGAAAAAAAATTCCACTTTTTGGCCAAAAAGTGGACACAACTTCTCTGCTCCACTGGTTGATGTTGTTTGTGACTTGGGTGGAGGGACAAGCTTCTGCATAACAAAGGTAGGTGCAAACTGAGACTGTCTAGGCTTTGATTGCTTCAGGGGGGTGGAAACAAGTTTTGACTTCTTGGGCTTTGCCATGTCCTCCTCCTTAAGTATGTTTTGCTCTCTTTCCCTTTGCACAACCTCCTTAGATATACCCATTTGCTCTACTAGCTCCTCATCCTCCTTTCTTACTTTTCTCTTGATTTCCAGTCTGGTAAACATCTTGTGCAAATCAAGATCTTTTTCCTTGCAAGTATCGAACCTTTCTTCCTTATCATCCATCAGTTGACTCAACAAATGTTGAGAATATGCATCAAGTGTGTTTGCATCCACTTCATACCCCATGGGCATGATCTAAATAGTTCTAGGCTCAACTTACTCCATGTGACATTGGTCCTTATCAACCATAAAGCAGATAGTTTTCTCATATTTCTTAGGGAACTAAATTTGAAAACATGTTTCTTGTCTTGCTTTATCTTCTTCAAATTGGTCAATAGCTCACTGAGAAGAACTACACAAAGATCATACCTCTTGTCTTCCTTTAGCATTTGATAAGTTGCAAATATAGCAGTACCAGATATAGAATTCTTCTTGCTGGATTGGTACACTTTATATCCAGTCACCATCAAGACAAATCTCACATCATGCTCAATGATATCGTTGATTGTCATTGACCTTTTGTCATATTGGGATCATGTAACAGTTGTCACTATAACATTCTGAACTTTTCTCAGACCAGGGATCTCACCAGTTGCATTCAAACAAGTAACTGCTTGAATGGTTTTCTTCATGGTTTTGTGAGGTTGGACCAACCATATGAACTTATCGTGGATTCGACTCAGGATATATTAAACCCATTTGGGTTTATTGAACACTAGAAACTGAATAAACTAGATGAAACCCTTATCCTACAATGACCTGAATTCTAGCTTCAAATTTCTGATTCCACCCATCATATGCTTGGTATACAATGAGAGCATGTCTACATTTCCAATTTCTTCGATGTTGTAGTGGATGTTTACCCTAATATCTTCGTTATGTAGTATGCCATATGGGACAAAGGAAAAAGCACCTTCTAGATCATCTTCAACAAATTTGAATGGATGCCTCTTGAATGCGGGCCTTGTGCTCTTAGTAATCTTGATGACAAGCGGAGTTGCAACACCAGATGCAGATACCATTATGAAAGTAGTGTATGAAAAGATAACGCGTAAAAGGATAAATACCTTTTTATTCTCAACTAGATGCAAGGAATCGTTGACTGATCGCTTCAATCTCTGCTATGACAGCTCAATCTCATTCGCTTTGCTCTTCCACTCTTACTCTTTGCTCGCAATGTGAAGAATGAATGAGTGAAATGCTTTTTTTATCCACCAAAAACCTAACTTTAAGTTGTAATAAATTCTCAACCATAAAGGCTTCCGAATACCTTGCATCTTCAAGAATTCATTACTGGATACTCAAACTACCATGAAAACTTTTAGACATCAACTGCATAATTAATTTCCATCATCTACAACCATCCTTGACTGGTTACAGATCTCAAAAGGGGGTTTCTAAAGATCTGCATGAAAATCTTTCCCCTAAGGCCAATATGCCTTAGTTACCGGATGAGGTTCCAACACTGGAATCAGGTGTGGAGCCATTCTAAACATTTGAATCTTCCCTTTTAACCCACATCTTCTTATGTTGATCTTTGATCTCTTCCACCTTTTCTTTTCCTTTTTCATTTGATTTATTCTTGGTTATCAGAGCATTTTGCTCTTGTTCTTGCTTTTGCAATATTTTGCAATGTGACCAGGTTTGTTGCATACATAGCAAACAACATTCCTCTGTGCAGGCCTGAAGTTCATTTGATTTGGTCTCATCCTACATTGGTTAGAAATGTGCCCAAACATTCCACAAGTGTAGCATCTCTTATTTTGAGAATTATTTATCACTATTTTGCACGTTTGACTTTGACCAAAATTGTTGCATATGAAATATTGACCGGTAAAGGTAGGACCATTATTCATCTTATTCCTGCATTGACTTGCCATATGATCGAATTTGCCACAAACAAAACATTTCCCATTGAATTTATTGGCATTAGGCTGTCTCATGTGAGGTTTCTTGTTCTTCTGTTAATGATTGCTCTGACCAAAACCAGAGGATTCTCCTTTCTCAAATCCAAGTCCTCACATGTCTTTCCCATGTCTGTAACTTTCCAGCATCTCATCTAAGTGGGATGAACTAGCTTTGAATTTTTCTTTGTACTCATTAGTAGTAGAGAGCTCATCTCTCATAATTATGACCTACCTTTCAAGTTCTTGTTCGTAATTCTTGCATTGCACTAATTCAATCTTCAACTGATTATTCTTATATGTCAATCTGCAACATTCATCAGATCTATCCTTCAATGAATGAGTCAAGGTTTCTTCATTCTTCTTTTGATCTTGAATCTCCTTTGTTAGCTTCATCACAATATATTGCATCTCATTCTTCAAGACAATGTTTTCTCTAGCAAGCTTCTCACATTCATCTGTCTTGTCTTGTAGGGCTTAATTGTCAATACTTTATTCTTCTTTCTCCTTGAGTTTGTCCATCAACTCCTTTGTCTTTTCTCTAGAAGTTCTCACTTGATCTTTCAAGGTTTTAATTAAATCTTCAAGTGCACTCAGGTTTCTTTTCAGAGAACTTACTTCTTTCCTTGCTGCATCAAGATCTTCAAGTACCACACTAAGTTGTCTCTGCAAACCGGAGTCCACTGATTTAATCTTCCGAATCTTCCTCAAGTTGTTCTACTTCTTTCGAGGTACAAAGCTCTAATACCAATTATTGGAATCAATGAACATTGAGAGGGGGGGTGAATCAATTAATTGCAAATTCACTCATACATACATTCCTCACTCATGATATTCACCAAAATGCACATCCATATTGATCTTATATATCCGCACCAACAAAAAGAATCATTTATTGAGTTGGCTTCCAAAAACTGCATAACACAACATGAAACGTGTATTAGCAAGTCTTCTCAATCTATGCACAAATTTAAATGCAGACCAAAACATGATGATAATAAGCTTCCCATAATCAGCCCAATAACCTCAAACATGGAACTGATCACCAAAATCAACCCAACAAATCTGCAACACATGTTACACCAAAATAGCTCTTCCCTAACTAAATTACCAGATACTGGACCTCTAAACTTGCTCACAAATAAACACCGGATATCAAGATCATGAGATACTCTACCTTGAACCTCAAATCAACTACCTTGATCATTGCAACTAAAATTGCATCACAAAAATCAAGATGTACACAATGATCTCATGCTCTACCAGTTACTGAGTTCCACCTTCTAGACTTATGCCTTATGAACAATATGACTTCCAATAAACCAAATCTATATACATCAGATGTGATTTCCAAACTGAGTTTCCATCAATGACAACCCCTAAGCATTAATCATGCACCAATCTTCACCAGAGCAAAGTCTCTTGCCAACAGTTAAATCTGAGCTCATTTATTCTCAACCCTCTCGTTTACACTTTGGTATCTATCTTATAAATATTTCTTCCTTTAGATCATCTTCCTTGGTGTGTCTTCCTTACATTAAAATTGGGCTTAAAAATCAAGATTGCACATTTGGATTTGAGATCTAAAATAAACCATAATTTTTAATCCTAAGGTCTACCTATGTATGTTCTCTACTCATGTCCTAGTGGATAAATTGAGTAGTTAGAATTACGTGATCTTATTTTTTTCAAGGGGCATGCCTAGAGAAGTGACCTCTCTAAGGGACAACCTCGACTCCTATGTTCTGATAGATTATAAAGAGCGGGGAGTGAATCGAAAGACACACCTCTTGGAAGTAGAATATTATCAATTTGGCTTAAACATGTAAGAAGTTTATTCCTTAGAGAAGTGAAGTCATAGAGTGTATTACCCTATCCTCCCAAATTTTTGGCATTATTTTCTTTCATCTTCAAATTTATGCCTCAACGTACCCTTGTGGTATATAGAGGATAGGCACACATACTTGGGATTTGTGGAGCCTAATTGAACCTTTTTAAATATCTTTTCTTCTACATACAAGGATTGATAATCCCAATTGAGTAAGCTTGTTGATGTATACTATGTGTTTCAATTTTCAGATCTTCTTCCCTTCTTGAATCCAAAAGGGGACAAAAATCCAAATTGAGACATAGGGAAAGTGACTTCATCTTTCATTTCTTATTACATCAAATCTTATAAAAAAATTCAAAAATTAAAAAAAAATCATAATATTTGTGATTGTAGAGGTGTTAATGTACTTGGTGTCTTTCATTATCTATTGTGTCTCTTACATCTCTTTTCGAAAGAAATCATTCAACCAAATCAACTATCAAAAAGCCAAACTTTCACACACCAAACTGTCAAAAACAATCAAACGCTAAAAATTGCAAAATTGAAATCCATACATAACAACCTCAAGATCACAACACGAGAAACAGGGAATCACAATAACCCAACACAAACCTCACAACTTCTCCAAGAGGAACTCAATATTAATTTCGAATACCAAACTATTTACCTCCTTTTGAAGGTAATCAAATAGCTCAACCCACACAAACTCAACAATTAGAGATTTAAATTTATCTAAATAAATTGCTAAAATCAGAAGAGAAAAGAGAGATTGAACAAGAACCTAGGGCTGTGAAAGTGGTAGAAATTCTCCTTGTTGCAAATGTTGATCATTATCATAAAATGTTGCTCAATAAGAGCCCTGGGTACATAGTTACTTTCTCTTAATCTTATAGACCTTACCACTTCTTTCCAATCTAATCTTATTTCTATACATAATCCCTCAACTTCACCTCATAATACGCCTAAAGTTTTAAGATATCCTTATGATGACTTGGAAGATCATTTCACACCCAAGCCTTCACCTACCATTCCACCATCCATTCTTATTCCAACCACTAGAATCCTATATTAATCCATGACAGCTTCACAACCTTAAATTACTGTGCACATACCAAAATATTCCACCTACTACCAAATTCAACCTATGTCATCTTATGCCTATTCTTACTGTGCAATTATATTCCACAAAGTCAACCTTTCTTTTCCATTCCACAAATCTTATCACCCATCTCAACCTACACCCTTATCTCACCTCTATTAATACCAATGAGTGACTTGGCATCCCAATTTAAGAGCTTTCCATAAGAGATAATAAACATGAAATTAAGATGTGCATTAAGAAGGGTTATACATTTGAGGAAATATTCCCTTATCCCTACCTATGATACCTTTTTTTTTTTGCAAAACTTTGACATACCTGAATTTTATAAGTATAAAGGAGAAGGTGATCCTAATTATCATGCAAGATATTTTCATCTAGCTTGCATGAAGGTTGCTTATAATGGCACTTATATTATGCACCTCTTTCCAAGAAGTTTGGGAGATCAAGCTATTGAATGGTTTTCTTGTTTACCTCATGGGATTAAATCCTTGCATGAGTTGGCAAGGAAAATTGTTTCACACTTTTCATACAACATGAAAGATGGGGTTTCTATGACTAATTTGTGTAATAGAAAATAAAGAAATGCAAAAACATTTGCTTCCTTCCTACAATAATGGAGAAATATAGAAAGCAAGTGTCCCTATCACATTCCTAAAAAATGAGTTGACACATTTATCCAAAAATTAAATCAAGAAATGGATTATCGCCTACAAGTTCAATGTTCCAACACATTTGATGTGATCATAGAGAAAGGAATCACTATTGAAAAAGTTCTTATATTTCTAAGGGTCTTGTGAAAATATATACAAAGAGAACAATGATAACCATTTTACATGTGATGATAAACCTTGCCTTTGGACTAAAAAAATAATGTTTTTAATGATGGTATAATGGAGTTGAAAGTATTAAATCCCCATCCAACATATCAACAAACCCACAAGGTATCAAATTAAAAATAATAGTATGGCTAGATGGAAAGCCTTTGCACATGGTGTCCGTCTAACAAATACTTTTCAAGATAATAGCTTTGGTGAGAGGCATGGTTGGTGAGCTCCTAATACTGTCACTCAAATTGTAGGGTAGACTCTACTTCCATTTGTTAGATAGTTCAAATAATCAGAGGACAACTGAGAGGGGGGCGGGGGGTGAATTAGTTGTCAGCAAATTACTGGAACCTTCAGCAATTAAAAATTTAATACCGGAACCCAAAAGAACAATACCAGAATGCATAAACCAAATACCGAAATAGCAGATAGCACAAGCAATAATCAGAGAATAAATACCATCCACATGAAACCAAGATTTGTATGTGGAAAACCTAGTAAAGGGAAAAACCACTGTGGGAATCCTACCCACAACCAGATAATACTTCTACGGTAAGTATGTGATTACAAATGATGGGTCTTCACTTGCTGGAAGGCCAATAGCCTAGAGAACACTGCTCATTACAAAATGAGCCTCACTGACTACATATAAATCCAGACTGCTATCTAGAAGAATTAATGAACTGCAATGATAGTATCTCCTATGCCTGAGTATAGTTCCGGTTAAGCTCAATACCAGAGGACTAAATCCTCTTACATAAACCCAACTCGATCTCCAATGATCGACCAAATCCTCTTCCTTAATGATTATTATATTATTCACACATATAATCTCATAATCTCATAACCATGATCTACAGTGAGATCTTACATCTATATATACAAACCCTCAACCATAAACAATAAGGTCGACCACCAGACAATAAAACAATTACATAATTACAAAACATGTCGGCCAAAGACTAAACAAATAATATCCAACCCATAAGTCATCCTAGAAACATATCGAGGAGACCAATTCACATGTTATATTATGCCAATCCATAACCTAGATAAACTGGGACCCAATATAGGTCCACACACACTAAATCAATGATCCCAATAAACCAAGTATTGAACATGATCACCATCAGCATCCTGAAACTCCACTTGAAGTCACGCCAACACCACTTATGCATAATATCAAGTATCTACAATAATGATCTGCCAGTGAAACCTTCACCGGAACCACAAACCAAACATGCTAGCATACAAGATAGCATCTGATCAATAAATCAAAACCAACCAACTGAACATGAATCTGAGAAGCATGAATAAGCTAATTCCATAAACCAAACATACCGGAGCATACTGAATCACCATGATCTAATCTAATCAGAAACCAAAAAACCTACCGAGATCAGAAGGATACCGGTAAAGCAACCAAAACAGCTAGTGTTGACATCAATGATAAAATATCAATGCAACACATAATCAATTCCTCCAAATTGCCAACAATCTCCCCCTTTGGCATTGATGGCAACACTAGATGTGAAAAACATCCAAGTGCCAAGAAAATGCCAAACAAGTCTCCCCAAATGGAAGACATCAAAGACCAAACTCCCCTTGTGAATGATATCACTGTAAAGCTCTGAATTACACATATCTCTCTCCCCCTAATGTATACAACTCCTTAAGTTTTTCACGTCAATATCTCTCCCCCTTTGACTCAATGCCAAAAATCTAAAAAATATCAAAGCAAAAACCAAAAACTACTGAATTACAAGGCTAACTACTCCCCCTGAGGAGTAACATCCCCACATCAATCCAGAATGAGTAATATTTTCTGATACTGGACCGATGCCAGTCAACACCAATCAAGTCTCTACCAGAGGGGCAAAAACTCCCAATCTGTCCCTGAAGTACTCAAATGATTCCTTAGGTAAAGGTTTAGTGAAAATATCTGCAATATGCTCCTTTGTGTTTACATAAAACCAGTCTTACTTCATTTGCTTCCACCTTTTCCTTCAAAAAGTTGTACTCGATAGATACGTGCTTTTTCTTATAATGAAATACCAGATTCTTTGATATATTAATAGCAGCAGAATGATATATTAATAGTAGCAGAATTATCACAATGAATAACTACCGATTCATTACAATCCACCTTTATATCCTTCAACATTTGCTTCATCCATAGAACTTGTGTACAATTAGTAGCAATAGTAACATACTCAGCTTCAACAGTAGATAAAGAGGTACATGACTTCTTCTTGTTGATCCATGAAACAAGTTTCTTTCCAAGAAAGAAAGCTCAATCGGATGTGCTCTTCCGGTCATCAATATCTCCAACCCAATCTGCATCTGTATATGCACATAATGTAAAGTCATCATTTTTAGGATACCATAAACCATATTCAGTTGTTCCTTGCAAATACCCGAAAATTCTTTTCATCCCATTCTCATGATTTTCTCTAGGATCACTCTAAAATCTTGATACAATACTGATGCCCTGCAAAATGGACAAGGTTAGTCAATGACAAACAACACACGAGACACAAGAAAATCTTTAGTGTTAGTCAATCAAAAACTAATCTAAACATGCATATCAAGAGAGATACTAAAATCATGCTAATATATCTAACTAATGAAACAAAGATAATGAGGCATCTCCAAATGCCTCTTAGCATGCTCTTAGCTCCTTCTCCCTTGTTCCTCTCCTCTCCAAGTTCCAAAATAGTGTAGCTCTCAGCAGCTTTTTGCACTATGGATGCTTACGGAGGATTGAGATTGAAATATTGCTCTAAATGTAAATAAAGAAGCTAATATTAAGCTATTGATGCTAAAATGATTTATTTTAACCAAAGTGACAATACATGAGTTTGCTATGCTAAATGCTCTCTAAAATGCCTATAGGTTAAATGCATACAAGTTTTCAGGATCTGGATTATGAAGAAATGGGTTCTATTTATAGAAAAAATGGAGCAATGGATGGTTGAGATTGAGCAATCTCAACAAAGATCAGGATTGAATGATTTCAAATCCATGTGAGGGATTTTAACCCAATCCCAGGATGACAAGTGTCAATGTGAGATAGGTTGAGAGGAGAGGGAATAAGCATTAAATGCTTGATATGACCTTGGGAGTTAATGTCAAGGTTGATTTAATGAATAAACTCTTTATTCAAATAATAAAGTTTTTATCCAATGGATAAACTCTTGTGCAAATGTGAAAAGGATAAATGGGGTCAAAACAATAAATGTTTGGGGAGACAAGTTTGAAATAACTATAAATGGTTATGTAAGAGCCATAAATGGTCATGTAAGAGCCATTAGTGGTCTTGGAAGACTTTTGGGGGTTAATTTGTTGAACACACAAAGCATTAAATGCTTTTCAAAGACTTTGGAGTCTTTGAGAAGTGACTCCATTTTGCTTAGGAATGTGACAATAATTAGGGGATGGATTAGGCTAATTAGGAAGGGGCTAGAAGAGTCTAGAAGGGGATTAGATTTTGCAAGTGGATTTGGTCAGTGAGGGAAAATAGGATTTATTAAAATAAATTAATTTATTTCAATAAATGTGTGCAAGTTGCATTTGTAGGAAAATGCGAGTGGAGGGGGGATAATGATTTAAATAAATGTTTTTATTTAATTTATTTAAAAGAGGAATAGGGGGATTTAATTAAATAAATAGATTTTATTTATTTGATTGATTGTGAATTTGGTTTAAGAATAAATTGAATAATTTATTTAATTAATTAAAAGAATGTTTGGAGATGAGTTAATTAAATATTAATTTAATTAATTGATGGCTAGTGTATTTTTTAATCAAATAAATAGCGAATATTTATTTAATTAAGTTGGACAGATTTGTGTGACTACAAATACAAACTACAGTCATTATATCCAGTATAGTCCGAGTAAGGTATAACAAATCGCCAATCATAGACTTGTACCTAGTAGGATTTACCGGTGCAAATGCATCCTTCTTTGTCAATTTTTCACTTGTAACCATAGGAGTACTTACCGGTTTGGAATTTTCCAAACCAAATTGTGGACAACTAAAATTCATTAAATCAATATTTAATTAATTTAAGCCCGTCAACATAATTAATTAATTTAATTGTGTTATCCTTATTCCTCTCAGAATCAATTAAATCTAATTTAATTAATTCCATCACTATTGTCAAATAATTAATTTATCAAATAAATTAATTATTCCCCTATTCTTCTAAAGTCCCCTCCAATAATTATTTCCTCTAAACCCACTTAGTTAATTAATTTTAATTAATTAACCTAGTCATGAGATTCCTACAAATCACTTTTCCTAATCCCACTCAACCTAATTAATCCTTCTAGAATATCTCATAATCATGCTTATCATTATCCCTCAATTTTTAACTCCCACTCATGTCACATCAACATCGAGTCTCTCAAAGAAATTCAAATTTATTTGAATCCCTCAATGCATGCTTATTTTGGAATTTTTAATTCCTCATATTTGAAATTCAAATTTCTCCCCCCTTTTTCCCAAGGAATTTTATATTCTTGTTTATTTTCCCAAGGCACCCTTGGTTCATGCCTTCTATTTCAAATCGATCTCAACCCTTCATGATCAAATCAATCTTGGCCCTCCATTGGCCTTCTCCAATCTATAAATTGGAGTCTATTCTCCTCACAAATCATCCACTTCTCATGCATTGTCATGGTGCCTATTTATCCTTGATCCATTCTTCTAATCTTATGCTGCCAAATTTCCCTTCTATTCTATCACATCCTCATCATGTCCTCATAATCTTTCATTAAATCCAAATCTATCCATTTCCATTTAATCCAAATCAAATCCTATCATTCGTAGGTCAAACAATGCGGGCGATTCAAAATTTGAATTTTCTGGCGCCTTTTCTGCATATTTGGTTAATCAGCGCATCCGCTAGTGAATCAACGCATTAGACTGCAAATCAACATGTGCATTTGGTATAAAATCTGATTTTTTTTCATTCAAACTGTCAAATAGTGCATGCGCAAGCAAAATAGTGCCTACACTCACGCCAAAATGCATGTGCAGAGTAAAAAATCATTAAAAACTGTGCAACAATGCCCGAGCATGCGCTTCAGCACGAGTACCTCTGAATCAATGCAAATGACTGCAAAGCAACGCAAACACCATGGGTTCAACGCGTGCATTTTGGTAAAAAAACTGGTTTTCATAAAATGAACATAACGTTTTGTTCGGGTGTCGGATTTAAAAAAGTAAAAATGCGTTGGAAAGAGGATTCAGAGATCTAAAATGGGTTGTCTTTAGATATTTCATATAGTTTTTCAAAAATTATTTTAGCATGTGCAAGTTCAACCCTTGTGTTTGGACTTTAGATTTTCATATTTTTAGCATATAAAATCAATTTTTATCAAACTTTTTTTTGAAATTACATAGAAAATCATAAGAAAACCGATTTTACAATATTTTTTTAGGATAATAATCTTGTTTTTGCAACTTCTTTTCTTTCGAATGCCCAAGATTGATTATCACAAAAACTACTAATCCATTGTTCTCGTAGGTTGCCTAGGAGGTTCAAGCAAACATTGTGTTTCTTTTATTAGGCACCTAGATCTAATTAGGAGGTAAAATAATCTTTTGTTTTCTTTGTCTTGAAGAGTCAAAGGGTAGGAGAGTATTCTCTTTCCTATCTAGGAAATAAAAACTCTAGACCCCTTTGGTCTTTTTTAGGTTTATTACATTTCTACCCTTAGCGGGTCTGCCCTCCTGAGGTACTCATAGAGCCGGTGAGAGAGGAACAACACAAGTGAGCACACCCGTACCTGGGGTTCCAAACTCACTATAATAAATAGTGCATTGAGATAAAAATAATCAATGGTTGGGGTTATATGAGAGTTCACTCTCACATTAGGTGCTTAGTAGGATCCTAGAGATCTCAATCACGCTTGCGTGACTAGTAAGTTCTTGGTGCTTAGTTGGGATATAGGCCTCAATTGTTCTTGCACAACTACAAAGGGTAGCTCCTAATGAGAAGTTGTACTAAGCACCTTGTGCATAGTGGCCAAAACCTTCTAGTCATTGGTGCAGGAGGTCGGACCTCCGAAGCTGCCCATATTTTTACGGCCTTAGTAGAGACACAAATTTTGCCATGAGGATTTTTCATGAGAATTTATGCTTGGCTACCCCAGAGAAGTGAGTGGCATGAAGTGAAGCCAGTGGGGTTAAGCATCTAAGTGTCCGCTCTGGGTAAGCGTAGCTGGGAAACCAATTGGGATCCATTGACTATTGTCCTTGCTTGCCATAGGATATGTTGTGAAGGATAATGAGTGTCTTTTGAGTCTAACTTCTTTTGACCATTGCATTTTCTTTACTTGACATATCTTGCCAAGTCCATCCCCCACAACCAAACAATCCTCCCTCTTTCCAAATTCCATCTTGTCATCATCAAATCTTTAATCCATTTCTATCTATTCAATAAATTCTCCAATCCCCAATCCACTTTCATCCATTCAAACAATCATCCCCCCTCAACCAATATTCTTGTCCAAATCATTCATCCAACTTTGGGTAGCCTCCCCCTTTATTCTTCCTATTATCTATCTATTCTTCCATAATCATTCTCCCTCTAATCCAATCAAATCTCCAAAATTCCAATCAATCAAATCCATCCATCTTCCTAATCTGGTTATCCAATCCTTTAATCCAATAAAATCTAATTCATCATCAATTCCCATCTAGGCCCTAATCCATGGACTAATCAAATTAAGTCCTTATCCAAGGACCAATCCAATCCAATCAAGTCCTAATCAAAGGACTAATCCAATAAAATCAAGTCCAATACAAATCTAATCAATCATCATTCCAAGCCAATTCCTAATCCTCATCTTCATTTAATATCATCTTCATAATCTTTCTCCTCCAAAACATATTCATCCAATTCCAATCTAATCCTTCACTCTCAACATGACTACCCAAAATTTCAAAGCTTGGTATGAGAAGATGCTCATGGAAGTTCATGAACCTGCCTACCAAGTCAATTCCATAATCTCTCATCCACCTATCATACCCTCATCCATCTCACCTCAACACGTTGCACCTAATCCTAATCTATACCATATCTCTTGTCCTTCCTCTACCTTCGACAAGGGAAATCCATCTTATTCCCCATCCATATCTCCATATTATCCCTCATCCACATACTCCTCTAATCCAATATGTATACCTCCATCTCCGCTCCCATCCATATCTCAATCCCCATCCTTTCACAACACATTCATTACCTCTACTCCCCATCCAAATCCTTTACTCCATGGTCCTGCATGCATTAATCCTAATTCCCCAATCCATTATCCTAATCCTCCATTCAATCCCAATCGCAATCCTCCATCTAATCCCAATTCTCCATTTAATCCTAATCCTCCAAAATCCGTATTATCCATTTCCTCCAAGTCCATCATCCATAATCTTATCCAAGACATGCTAGCAAAGGAGACAAAATCCTCACCTCTAAGCAAAGTGGCCAAGTCTCCTCAAGTCCTCCATCCACCCCAATCACCTCCACCTCAAAACAAATTCCAATCCCCCGCACTTCATGATACCCTCATTCCTCAATCTACTCACATCAAAGCTTCCATACCTTCCTCCATCACACAATCCCCACAACTCCAAACATGCCAAAATCTTGTTCCAAAGCATGCTAGAATATAATACTCTCCATCTCATGATGCATCTCCTTTTACTCCATCTAATTATGGCATTCCCTCCACTTCCCCTCATGATCATATGATTCCTCTATCCAACCCTCTCCCTCCATCACATGATCCTCTTCCATCTCATGATCCAATCACCCCTCCCACTCCATCTCATGATACCCTCCCTATTCAAGATCAAAGTATCCCTTCATCTCTATGTCATGATCCCAATCCATCTAAAGATCCTAATCTTCCTTCTACATCTCATCCCCCTCAAAATTGACTCGCATCTCATTTTCGTAATAATAAGGTTCCTCAAGCTAATGCTCAAGATGTTGGTACATCCTCTATTCCTCTTAAATCCAAATTTATTTCATATAAATCAAAATCTCGTTATCCCCTGTCATCCACATCCATTTTGGGACCTTATATTCCAAAACTAAATCCTCCATTCCTTCCATCCATTTTGGGTCCTCACATCCCTCCATCCACTATCCCTAAGCAAGATCAACAAAGGCACACATCATTGAATGCCTCCCAACACTCTCCTTTCATCATCCCACCATCCACAAAATCCTTAAGTTGTTCATCCTCTTACACCCATCTCATTTCTATTGGAAGCAATTTGGATGCCCAATCTAAAAAGCATATAGCTCAAAATCCACAAAAAACAAAGGATCAACATGTCCCCTCAAAACGACATGCCCAAAACAAAAATATGATCTGAAAGAAAGAAAAATAAAAAAGGCCACAAAGGCCCCAAAATAAGAAATCAAGAACTATGTGGATTCCCAAAGAAGCAATGCATCCCAAAGCAAAATGAAAATTGGCATCCAAACTTGCTAATCCAAAAGCTCCATCAATTCAAAATTCCTCCAATTCTCCATCTAAAACTCCTCCATCTTCAAAATCCATTTTGGGTCCTTATGTCCCAAAATCCACCATCCCAACTCCATCATCCCCCTCTTCTATTTTGGGTCCACATTTCCCAAAATCCACACTCTATCCCCCATCTAATTCAAAACACTCTCCCCCACTACTCCACCACCCTTCAAGGTGTGTGCCAATGTTGATCTTCCACAAATTCTTCAAAACCCCATCCATTATCCACCATCCACTTTTCACAATTCCATTCCGTTAGTCCAATCCTTTCCAAGGGTTAGTGCAGGATCATGGGGGGCCAAAAAGTGGCGATGTGAAAAAAATAGCCTTCTCCACTCGCTTAAAAATGTGAATATCCGTGTTGATTTTTGGCTTGGCTTGGGTGTCAGTACACCTTGGCATGGTAAACACCTAAGCAAATAGGATATCGGATAAAATCGGATATTCGATTTTTATAGGTAATTTTAAATTAAAAAATAAATTATATAATATATAATGTAATATAATAATATATTATATATTACATATTATATGATATATAATATATTATTATCTTATATTATATATTATATAATACATAATATATAATATAATATTAGATTATAAAATATTATATTATATTATATTATATTATAATATATAATATAATATATTATTATATACATGTAGTCACATAAATATGTCCATTTAATTAAATGGATATTTACTATTTATTTGATTAATAAACCCACTACCCAACAGTTAATTAAATTAACATTTAATTAATTCATCCTCAAACATTCTCCTATTAATTAAATAAATTATTCAATTTATTTTAATTAATTCATTACACCAAATTCAAATCAATTAAATGAATAAATCCTATTTATTTAATTTAATTCCCTTTCGTCTTTTAAATAAATAATAAAACATTTATTTAAAATCATTAAATCCCCCACTTGCATTCTCCTACAAATGCAAGTTGCAACCACAAGTTGAAAAAAATTAATTTTATTTTAATTTAAATCCTATTTTCCCTCACCCACCAAACCCACTTGCAATCCTAAATCCCCTTCTAGACCCTTCTAACCACTTTCTAATCATTCCTAATTAGCCTAATCCCATTTCCTAAATATTGTCACATTCCTAAGCAACTTGAAGTCACTTCTCAAAGCCTTCAAAGTCTTTGAAAAATGTTTAATGCTTTATGTGTTCAACAAGTTAGCCCCTAAAGTCTTCCAAACCACTAATGGCTCGTACATGACCATTAATGGCTCTTACATAACCATTTATGGTTAAATCCACTTGCCCCAATGGTTAGAGACTTTACCTCTAACTCAACCCTCATTTGACTCATGGGTCTCTTCAAACATTTATTTCTTTAACCATGGTTATCCTCACTAAATCTTGCATAAGAGTTTATCCATTGGATAAAGGCATTATTCCTTGAATAATGAATTTATTCATTCAACTCAACATTAACCTTACCTCCCAAGTTAACCCTCAAGTCATGTCAAACATTTAATGATTATTCCCTCTCCTCTCAACCCATCTCTTGTTGACATTTGTCATCCTAGGATTGGGCTGAAAGTCCTCACATAGATCATAAACCCACCAATCCTGACCCTTGATGAGATTACTCAATCTCAACCCTCCATTGCTCCATTTTGCCTATAAATAGAGCTTAGTTCTTCATAATCCAGATCCTAAAAAACTTGTATGCATCTAACTTATAGTGAATTTTAGAGAGCATTTAGCATAATCATCCACATTTGTCATTTTGGGCTAAAATTAATATTAGATAATTAGATAATATATCAGTTTAGCTTGTTCATATTTGCATTCTCATAATCATCCATTCTACAATCTTGAACCTCCATAAGACATCCAGAATAGTGCAAAAAGCTACTGAGAGCTACACTCATTTAGGAACTTGGAGAGGAGAGGAACAAGGGAGGAGAAGCTACAAGCATGGTGGAAGGCATTTGGAGATGCCTCGTAACATTTCTTTTCTTTGTTAAATGTTCTATTTTGCTTTTAGTGTCTCTCTTGATATGCTTGCTTAGGATAGTGTTTGATCTTTAATTTTCTAACACTAACAATTGGTTTCTTGCTTGTTGCTTGTGTTTGTCATCCTAACCATCCTTTTTGCAGAGCATCATTTGGTGAACCCGACGTGAATCGTAGACGCAACCTTCCGATGTTTTTTTTTTTAAAACTACTAACTTTTGCATGTTTTAATTGACACACAGGTCGCGCTTTAGCGCCTTCGTTCACGCTTTAGCACCTTCGAAAGTTGGTACTTTAGCGCTATTGTTTCTAATAATAGCACTATTGTCTCTCAACTGGCGCTATTGACCATTAAATAGCACTATCGTATCTTTTTTTAGCACTTTCAACTCGCTGTTTGATAGAATTAATTCTGTCTGATAGAGTTCTTTTAGCACTTTTGTCTCTTCTTTTAGCGCTTTTGTCTCTTTTTTTAGTGCCTTTATGCTTCTTTTAGCGCTTTTGATTGTTATTTAGTGCTTTCGTGTTAAATAGCGCTTCTATTTTCATACAGAGTAGCGCTATTGTAACAAAGAGTTGTAAAAAAAGCTTTTTGTAACCGAAAAATCAGAATTTAGGCTTGTAGAAGCCCACCATAATCATTTTTACTAATTGTTTATCTCTTTGTGCAGGTTTTTAAATTAGATTAGGAAGCAAATTTACTTTTTTTTTTTAATAACTTTTTCAAAGTTGGCTTAAAAATGAATTCACTTCTTATTTTAGTTTAAAATCAACTTCACATTTCAATTTGGGCTTGATGCACTGCGAAATGGACAAGGTTAGCAAATGACAAACAACACAAGACACAAGAAATCGTTAGTGTTAGTTAACCAAAAGCTAATCTAAACAGGCATATCAAAAGAGATACTAAGATCATGCTAATATGTCTAACAAATGAAACAAAGATAATAAAACATCTTCAAATGCCTCTTAGCATGCTCTTAGCTCCTTCTCCCTTGTTCCTCTCCTCTCCAAGTTTCAAAATAGTGTAGCTCTCAGCAACTTTTTGCACTATGGATGCTTATGGAGGATTGAGATTTTAGTATTTTGCTCCAAATGTAAAATGAAAAACTAAAATACTAGATGCTATTAAAATGATTGATTTTAACCAAAATAACAAGATTTTAATTTGTTATGCTAAATGCTCTCTAAAATGCCTATAGGTTAAATGCATACAAGTTTTCAGGATCTGGATTATGAAGAAATGAGCTCTATTTATAAGAAAAATGGAGCAATGGATGGTTGAGATTGAGCAATCTCAACAAGGGTCAGGATTGACTGATTTCAAATCCATGTGAGGGTTTTCAACTCAATCCCAAGATGACAAGTGTCAATGTGAGATAGGTTGAGAGGAGAGAGAATAAGCATTAAATGCTTGATATGACCTTGGGAGTTAAGGTCAAGGTTAGTTGAATGAATAAACTCTTTATTCAAAGAATAAAGCTTTTATCCAATTGATAAACTCTTGTGCAAAGGGCAAGAGGGATAAACATGGTCAAAGCAATAAATATTTGGGGAGACAAGTTTGAAATAACCATAAATGGTTATGTAAGAGCCATTAGTGGTTTTGGAAGACTTTGAAGGTTAATTTGTTGAACACACAAAACATTAAATGTTTTTCAAAGACTTTTGAAGTCTTTGAGAAGTGACTTCATTTTGCTTAGGAATGTGACAATAATTAGGGGATGGATTAGGTTAATTAGGAAGGGGGTTAGAAGAATCTAGAAGGGGATTTAGGAATGCAATTGGATTTGGTGGGTGAGGGAAAATAGGATTTTATTAAAATAAAAATTCATTTATTTCAATAAATGTGTGCAAGTTGCATTTGTAAGAAAATGCAAGTTGGGGGGGATAATGATTTAAATAAATGTTTTATTTAAAAGAGGAAAAAGGGGATTTAATTAAATAAATAGATTTTATTCATTTAATTGATTGTGAATTTGGTTTGTAGTCACACAAATCTGTCCAGCTTAATTAAATAAATATTCGCTATTTATTTGATTAAAAATCCACTAGCCACTAGTTAATTAAATTAATATTTAATTAATTCATCCCCAAACATTCTTATATTAATTAAATAAATTATTCAATTTATTTTAATTAATTCATTAAATCAAATCCCAATCAATTAAATAAATAAAATCTATTTATTTAATTAAAACCCCCCATTCCTCTTTTAAATAAATTAAATAAAGCATTTATTTAAATCATTATCCCCCCCCACTTGCATTTTCCTACAAATGCAACTTGCACACATTTATTGAACTAAATGAATTTTTATTTTTAATAAAATCTTATTTTCCCTCACCCACCAAATCCACTTGCAAAATCTAATCCCCTTCTAGATTCTTCTAACCCCTTCCTAATTAGCCTAATCCATCCCCTAATTATTGTCACATTCCTAAGCAAAATGGAGTCACTCCTCAAAGACTCCAAAATCTTTGAAAAGCATTTAATGCTTTGTGTGTTCAACAAATTAACCCCTAAAGTCTTCCAAGACCACTAATGGCTCTTACATGACCATTTATGACTCTTACATAACCATTTATGGTTATTTCAAACTTGTCTCCCCAAACATTTATTGTTTTGACCATATTCATCCATTTCACATTTGCACAAGAGTTTATCCATTGGATAAAAGCTTTATTCTTTGAATAAAGAGTTTATTTATTCAACTAACCTTGACTTTAACTCCCAAAGTCATATCAAGCATTTAATGCTTGGTCCCTCCCCTCTCAACCTATCTCACATTGACACTTGTCATCCTGGGATTGGGTTGAAAGTCGTCACATGGATTTGAAATCATTCAATCCTAACCCTTGTTGAGATTACTCAATCTCAACCATCCATTGCTCCATTTTTCTTATAAATAGAGTCCATTTCTTCATAATCCAGATCCTGAAAACTTGTATGCATTTAAACTATGGGCATTTTTAAAGAACATTTTAACATAATTATCTAATATCTTGTCTTTCTGATAAAATAAATCATTTTAACATCAATAGCATAGTATTAGCTTTCCATTTCACATTTGGAGCACAATACTACAATCTCAATCCTCAATAAGCATCCATAATGCAAAAAGCTGCTGAGAGCTACACTATTTTGGAACTTGGAGAGGAGAGGAACAAGGGAGAAAGGAGCCAAGACCATGCTAAGAGGCATTTGGAGATGCCTCATTATCTTTCTTTCATTAGTTAGATATATTAGCATGTTTTTAGTGTCTCTCTTGGTATGTCTTTTTAGATTAGTTTTTGATTGAATAACACTAACGATCTTTTGGCTTTTGTGTGTTGTTTGTCATTTGCTAACCTTGTCCATTTAGGAAGGCATCATGGTTTAATGAATTAATTAAAATAAATTGAATAATTTATTTAATTAATAGGAGAATGTTTGGAGATGAATTAATTAAATATTAATTTAATTAACTGATGGCTAGTGGATTTTTAATCAAATAAATAGCGAATATTTATTTAATTAAGCTGGACAGATTTGTGTGACTACATTTGCCCCTCTTTGAGACGGTGCGGTTTATCGCGTCGTTTCAAAGAAAGAAAAATAAGTGTGAAGAAATGCCCCATAAAATATTAATTTAATGGGTGGTATGCCCCCTCGAGAGATGGACCAAAAAATTTTGAAAAATCGGGTGATCTCTCGAAAAAGAATGAAAATTGGCAAGGTGTTAGAAGAGAAGAAGTGAGCAATACAGGTGAAAAATAGAAGAAATCGGGGGAAAAATGGAGAAATGGGGGGCTCGAGAAGTTCACGAGGACCATGGCGGTGAGCGGGGGGAAGTTATGGTGACGACGAAGGGTTTAAATGGGGTGAAAGGGATGAAAATAGGATCATTTGTGACCGCGACCAGTGTGAAACCAGAGCTCTGATAGTGACATTTTAGAGGAGTGAGCAGCAGTCAGGATGCTGGTATCGATTACAGAGCACAGATTTGAGCGAGTCCGTCGATTCCAGCGGCCAGATGACGATGGACCAGCGGTGTGCAAATTTGAATTTTGAATTTTTATGCATTTTGGATAGGCTTTTTGTTGAGTCCAAGTTGAGTTGGAGCAATAGCGTTGAAACTATGTTTTTGGCCCTATTGCCCAATTAACTAGTGCTTCTGTGCCGCAATGGCGCTATTGGCCTATTGTTTGAGTGCTTTTGAAATGTTTTAGTGCTATTGTATGCATGTTTAGGTGCTATTGATTAATAAGCGCTATTGAGTGCTTAATTGAGCGCTATTGTTCTGAATTAGCACTACTGTGTGGTTGTTTTAGCACGTTTGTAGTTTGAGTGCTATTGGATAGCTTATTAAGCACTTTTGTTAGGGGTTTAGCGCTATTGTTGATAAACTAGCGGTTTTGTTTTAGGATAAATAGATGCCCCAGTTTGTATGAAGAAAATCTCCCGATGCCAATGATGGATGGATGGCAATGTGAAGTGGGAGTTGTTTTGAACCATGGCAGCCTGATGAGACTTAGGTCATTTTTAGGATAAATGCCTGTTGAAGTCGAGGTTGCCATGATTGCTTACCTGTTGAGACCCGAAGATACTTGATCAAAGTATCTGTTGATAGTCTAGGTTTAAACTTTTAAGAAAGTTTGAAACAAAACAGCTGATGATGATTGATGAATCTCCATGTGCAGGAGGATCTAGGCGTGTTGCAGTTACACGAGAGACATCTGGCGACACAGGGGTTGCAGGATCGATTGACAGAGGTGGAGATAGATTATATTGCTGTGACTAGATTGTATGAGGTGATGCACATGCCCATGATTCAGATGAATCACAGATTGATTACAGCGTTAGCCGAGCGGTGGCACAGCGAGATGTGCACCTTCCATCTAGCACAGGGGGAGATGACAGTGACCCTGGAGGATGTGCAGCGTATCCTGCGGATTCTGATTCGGGGAGAGCTGGTCACGTATGACAGATCTTGGGGGACCCTTGCAGTTTAGAGGTTCTTTGATGAGGATGTTTTTATTGATGATGGCTCTATTGCTTGGGAGGAGATAGCTGCGTTATATGAGCCTCTACCAGTAGTTCTATCAGGTATTATGGGAGGACTTCTGTGTCCTGACAGACGATCACATGGTTTGGCCATGGGGTGGGGGCAGGTGATCAAGATGATGATTACCGAGGGGACCCGATTTGCTTGGGGGTCATGGGTGGTGGCGCACCTTTACCATGAGTTGCATGAGGTGGTTTATTGGGGGAGGCGTTCCTTAGTAGTGGGAGTGACGTTGCTTCATATTTGGGCCTGGGAGCACCTACCAATGACTTGACCAGTGAGTCTGAGGTTCTGAGCTTGGGAGCACCTACCAGTGACTCGACCAGTGAGTCTGAGGTTCCACGCAGTAGATCAACCTTATATGTTTATGTATAGCGACATGATGAGTCAGCCCCACCTGAGGAAGTTAGAGTGGTGGCGGCGAGCATTAAATGATCTAGATGCAGTCATATGGCGACCATACCTAGAGTACGAGCCATGGGATGATGATGCACAGGCACTGCCCTATGTATTTATGACCCAATTCCTCATTGGGAGGACCTCATACCATGTAGAGAGACAGGTGTCGGGGAGAGTGATGAGGCAGTTTGGACGGCAGCAAGGACTGCCTAGTGGATTAGGGGAGTATGCTCGAGTGATTCGAGAGAGGTACGCATGGGGACCAGTGCTTCCGTATGATCAGGCATTGGCAGAGTTTCAGACGCTACAGGCGAGACTATGGGACATACGACCAAGGGTCATGGATGCAGGAGTATCAAATGAGTATACGCAGTACCGGACAGTGCACCCGATCCTATGGATATCCGATCTAGCAGAGTCGATTCCTGATTTTGAGGATGAGAGGGGATGGAGACGGAGGAGGATAGGAGGTCGAAGACCGAAGGCAGGTGGAGGAGGTGGAGGAGGTGGTGGAGGAGGAGGAGGAGGAGGTGGTGGAGGAGGTGGTACCTTGGGGATGTAGTTTCAGTGGAGAGGGAGAGGTGGACTGCCACTATGCATAGCACAGGGGCTGCTGATACAGGGAGGAGTTTGACTGGGTGGCAGGGGTATGGAGAGGGAGATCCCGATGGACAGAGGGGAGAGAGCTACTGAAGAGGGTGGTACAGGTGAGGCTGCTATGGATATGAATGAGTGAATGGATGGGTGATATGCAACATAATGCAATATATAAACAGATGAGATGAAATGACAATCCATAGTGCTCTATTTTCATCATTGAGCTTTAAAATGTTGGAAGAGAATACAAGCATCTTGACATAATGATTCAAGATGACCTGAGTATTCCTTACATGGATTTTATATAGCAAGTTAATACCAACGACTTGATATAAGGGTCAAGTCGACCAGAGTATTGCTTGTGAAACATACAAGGATTATCTCCATTCATGCATGACTTGGATCGTCCTCCTTGATCTTAGGCTGATCATATCCTGAGACAAGTACATACCATAATAAGAGATAAAACCTTTATCCAATTTGGAGGAGGTAGGAGGAACCAAAGGAAGAGCATTGTACTTGCAAACAAACAGTATATACATAAAGAATAAAGAATAAGGATCCTTGGTAATGGTTCATGCTCATATGGTTGCGGTATATGTTGTAGTCAGCAAGCCATAATGATCTACGTAGCTTGGTGAACTACCTACGTAGGCACCATTAGTACATGCCCCAGTATTTCATCGGAAATAATGCGCAAACGATACAAAATAATGCTGAAAGATCCTGATATAGATAAACAAATGAATTACTCACAAATCAACCAAGTATTTGATAGCTTAACATAATTTTCTTGTCAAAGAAAACATCACTTTTGTCTTCGTTTTGGTAAGGAAGGATGCATCCTTGTTAAAGACAGTTTTGATTTGTTGATGTTGATTGTGTGGTTTGATTGATAAGTGGTCATCATGTGAGTATTTTGTCAATGTTTGTTTTGTATCTGTTCGGATGAGTATGTACAAGGAGTTGCCATGATTTTGTGTGATTTTCAATGGTTTTTCGTTGTTTGTGGATTTTGTGAGACATTTTTGAATGTTTTTGGATTTTGTGAGACATTTTTGAATGTTTTTGGATTTTGTGAGACATTTTTGAATGTTTTACCCAATGAATCACCAGTAATGTAGAATCCACTTCCATCAGCTAGATTTAAGGGCATTGCCCCCAAGTTTAGACATGACTATGAAGAAGCAAGATGCAAGACACATGAAGTACTTTCTGTGATTACAGATCAAATAACAAGCCATGGTTTAGATGGATGGATGTGTGTATGCACTGAATGTGATTGCAACGAGCCTGAAAGATACTGGAGCCATAGTCTTTTATGAGTGGCACCTGTTTGCCAGGTTTTTACCATCGCACTTACCCAAGGTGCCACTGAAGTGTTTGTTCACCATTTGGATGCATGATTTTTCTTTACTATTTTGATGTTTTTATATTTTCTTCAGGACATTTATCTGGATGTTTTTGGTATTTTCGTCGGTATATATGGGAGCCTGATGCTCTGTACAACTTATGTGTAAAATCATTTGAGGTGCATGTTGTTGATCAGATCTGCTAATGGTTCTCCTTCTGAAGTAGCCAACTGATATGCCCCGGACCCAAATACAGCAGTAACAACATATGGACCCAGCCAATTTGATTCAAACTTGCCCCGATGTTCTCTGTTTGGTTGGTTGCAAGGATTCTCTTGGAGAACAAGATCACCTACCTCAAATGTACAAGGTCTAACTCGATGATTATAGCTTCTACTCATGCGCTGCTGATAGACTTTGAGATGGTTGTATGCAACTTGTCGCTTCTCATCAAGTAACTCTAAGTCTTGAGGACGAGATACTCTATAGGCTTCATCATTAATGAGATTATGCAAGGAAACTCGTAGTGATGGTATCTCGACCTCAATAGGTAAGATAGCTTCTGCTCCATAGACCAATGAGTAGGGAGTTGCGCCTGTAGGGGTTCGAATGCTAGTTCGATATGCCCATAGTGCTGGATTCCATTGAACATGCCAATCATGACCGGCATCATTGACTGTCTTCTTTAGGATCCTCAATATGTTTTTATTGGATGCTTCGGCTTGACCATTGCCTTGTGGGTAATAGGGAGTGGAAAAGTGGAGTTGGATATGAAATTTCTCACAAAGTTCATGGACATCCTAATTTTTGAAAGGAAGACCATTATCTGTGATGATGGACATGGGCACACCATACCGACAGATGATGTAGTTGAGGATGAATGAGGCGATCTACTTGCCAGTGACTTGGGTAAGTGGAACAGCTTTGATCCACTTTGTGAAATATTCAGTGGCGGTAATAATGAATTTATGGCCATTGGATGAAGATGGATGAATCTTACCCACAAGGTCAAGGCCCCATTGATAAAAAGGCCATGGTGTTGTGATTGGTTGCAGTTCCTAGGCTGGTGTATGTATCAGGTCACCATGAACTTGACATTTCTTGCATTTTCTGACAAAGTAGTAGGAATCTTTATCCATAGATGGCCAATAGTATCCATTGTGCCGGAGTTTCTTGGCTAGTGACAGACCACTTGAGTGGGTCCCACAAATTCCTTCATGGACTTCTTCCAAAGCCTTTGTTATCTCACCTTGTTCCAGACATCGAAGGAGAGTACCATCAAGACCGCGTCGGTATAGGGTTTCAGCAATAATGGTATATCGAGCAGTTTGGCGAATGAAGGTTTTACGTTGGTTATTCGATTGGTTGGGAGGAAGGGTGTGATCGCGGAGATAGGTGTAGAACTCACCGTACCATGGGGATTCAGAACCGACAAGGTGACATATCATTTTGGTTTCGGGATATCATAAGCGGGAATCCAAATTTGTTCTACCAAGAACTCATAGCGTGTTGAATTCTGTGGAAGATCTAGGAGAGATGCAATGGTAGCCATAGCGTTAGCAGCTCGATTCTGATCTCTTGGTATTTGCTCAAAAGTGATAGTAGTAAATGATGTCTTTAGTGTGTCCACCATTTGCTTATATGGCATGAGTTTATCATCCTTGGTCTGATATTCATCAGTTGTGAGTCACCATATACTTGTAGTTCTTGTAATTTCCATTGTACAGCTAGCCTGAGTCCTGTGATCAAGGCCTCATACTCTACTATGTTGTTGGTGCATGGAAATGTAAGCCTGTAAGGCTTCGGGATGCTATCACCCTGAGGTGTGATAAACAGAATGCCTGCCCCCGAGCCATGCTTAGTGTATGAACCATCAAAGTATAGTTTCCATGGTTGTGTTGTTGTGATCATGAATATCTCTTCCTCTGGAAAATTGGAAATGAGAGGATGATTGCCTATGAGTGGTGCATCGGCCAACTGATCTGCAATGACTTGTCCTTTGATATCTTTACGGTCTACATACTCGATGTCAAATTCACTTAGAATCATCACCCATTTGGCCAAGCGACCTGTCAATGTTGCTTTGCTGAGTAAATACTTGAGTGGGTCAATCTTTGCAATGAGTTGTACCTTGTGTGTTAATAGATAGTGCCTCAGTTTAGTTGCTGCCAGGATTACTGCTAGGCAAGCTCACTCAATAGGTGTGTAATTGAGTTCATAGCCCACCAGTGTGCGAGAAATGTAGTAAACAACACACTCTTTTCCTTCTGTATTATGTTGTGCCAGTAGTACACCCAATGTTGTACTTGTTGCTGAGATATAGAGTAACAACGGTCTACTTAGATCTGGTGGCATCAGCAGTGGTGGATTCATGAGATAGTCTTTAAGCGTCTGAAATGCTTGCTAGCATCTGGCATCCCACTGAAAGTGGATGTTCTTATGTAGCAGGTGTTTCAATGGGTGACATTTATCTGCCAACTATGCAATGAATCTTCGGATGGATTGAAGCTGCCCTTGTAATGTCCTTAGCTGACTGATATTCTTTGGAGGTGGCATGTCCATGATTGCTTTTACCTTTGCTGGGTCGACCTCAATACCTTTGCTTGAGACAATGTATCCTAGAAGCTTCCTGGAGGTTACTCCAAAGACACATTTCTTTGGGTTGAGTCGAACATGATATTTTTCTAGTCTATCAAAGATTTTATCTAAGATGTGGAGATGCCCTTCTCTGGTGAGTGATTTTGCTAATAAGTCATCCACATAATCTTCCATCATAGTATGCATCATTTCATGGAAGATGGTGGTCATTTCTCTTTGATAGGTCACTCCTGCATTCTTGAGACCAAAAGGCATTACATTCCAACAATATGTGCCCCATGGACAGGTGAAGGCCGTCTTATGTTGATCTTCTGGTGCTATCTTTATTTGATTGTATCCTGAAAAGCCATCCATGAGTGAAAGCATGGCATGTCCTGTTGTCAAATCCACTATGATGTCGATATTTGGTAGGGGGAAGTCATCCTTAGGATATGCCTTGTTTAGATCTCTGAAGTCAATACAAATGCGGATGCCCCCTTTTGGTTTGCCGACAGGCACAATGTTGGAGATCCATTCTGCATAATCAATTGGTCTAATAAAACCAACATCTAGGAGTTTCTTGAGTTCTGTTTTGACTAGTATTGCAATTTGAGGATGCATCTTACGAAGCTTCTGCTTAACAGGTTTAGCTCCTTCTGCGATGGTGAGGTGATGCATAACTAAATCAGGATCAAGCCCAGGCATGTCTACGTATGACCATGCATAGTTGATCTGACGCTGTTGAAAGAATTCTATAAATTTAGGCTGTTCCTCTGAAATGAGAAGAGATGCCAGATGTATGATATGAGGATTGTAAGGAGTCCCCACATTGTATTCTTTGGTTTCCTCAATGAGAATCGTTGATCATTCCTGTTGTGCATTAGCAAGGAGAATGTCAAACCCTTCATCCTCAGGCACCTCAGAGAGGTTTTCACCATTGGATACACTCTTTCTTTTTACTTTTGTGGGATCAAACAGTGCCACAATGTGGTTTTCACTGGAAGATCCATGTTTTATTGTTATATTTTTGCAGCTGAAAGGTTTGGCATCTGCCCCGAAGTATGCTGCGCTATTAAGTTCAATGGTGAATCCAGCTTTGTGATCCCTGCTAGGTAGGTTATCCCTTAATTCCAAAAAGTCAATGATAGCCTTATCGTTTTGGAAGAAGTCAAGACATGGGGAATTTGGTTGGTTCCATTCGATGAGTTCAGGGTGGATAATGGGCATTACTTCATCGATTAGGTTAAGTGCGTTAGATGTATCAGTGAGGGTTAAGATGTTATGGTGAAGGTCATTGATGGTACTCTCCCTGTTAGAATAAGATAATAATTACATCGACACCATCAAAAGAAAATTTATGAAAAGAAAAATAATTATTTAGGTCACTAATAAAGATAAATAAGATAGATAAATGAGAACATCAAATGCTGATTATATATACACATACATATAAAAGAGATTTAAATATTTTATTTGTAGACTAACAACAAAATATATGTTATTGGAAAGCTTATCATTTCAAATTTTATATACAATTAAAAATTGTTTTAGATCAAGTTTATATCACATGGATCTAATCTCTGATGTATAGTTTTGATATGGTATGCTATAGAATTTTGTTATCTAATTTATTGTAAGTTTTTTTCCTTATTGATTATTATTGTAAGTGTTTTTCCTTGTTGATTATTAAGGATTAGATGCATTCAAAAATGCCTTAGAAAAACTGACAAATCACATGAATCGTGTTCTCCTAAATCGATCCTCTTAATTAGACTAGTTTTAAGGTCATGTAAATTGTTGCCTCTCAAAATAGTGGATCCCTTCTTCTAGAGCATTCACTCTATGTCAAAGTAGGGGAAAGGATTATTGAAAAGTGGAAGGAATCATCAACAAAGAAATTACTAAAATGGGTTGATAGATAAGGAAATAAATTCATCTTCAATATTTTTACATTAAATGTACGATGGCAATCCATAGCTAAATGGTATTTTCCCAAAATACTAATCATGCAAATGACATTTGTACAAAATTCCTTATCTCCCCATTGAAATCTCCAACATCAAGTGTTTCATTTTGTTTCAGAACTATGTACAACAGTTCTCTTACAACTATCATAGAATCTATCATAAATTTTAACACTTATTACTATAAGAGATTCTATCATAACTAATTAATAATAGCTAAATCTCTTACATCCTATCAATACCTAACTTGTGTGCCTACATTCCCTCATGCAAGAAGTCTTTGAAGACTTGTATGTCCTACAAATAGAATATGATCAAAAATTTGTCAGAATCTATCTTACCATCACAATTGGCATATTCCAAGATTTTAAAAATGGTAGAGAATATCTACCACAAAACGAGTTGCCTAATTTCCCATGTGAGAATAATGCATACAAGTCATCTTCCATCTCACTTGTTAGCATTATGAAAAATCACCATGCCATATCACACTATATGACAAAATAGAATATGCAAGAAATTAAACCATCTAGGCTATTAAACAATTATAAATTAAATAAATACAATGCTAGGAAATAACAAGGTTGAGACACCTTAATTCCCAACAATGCAAGTAGAATTATTCTAAAACATTTCAACTTATGAAATTATGTATTTCATAAGATAAAACTAAGATTTGAATTGAATTTTTTATTAATTACATAAAATATAGATAATAAAATTATGAAATAGATTTAGAAGAAAAATAAATAAATATTAAGGAACTTGGGGATAAAATATTGAGCTCAGTTTCAAGGAAATTGCCACAATGTGTTTGCACATTGTTATCCTAATCTCATGTTGTCATCCTTTCTAGAATTGAATTTCTCTACATAGTAAGAGACAAAACCAAGAACAACAACCAACTACAAGTTCTCAAATTATATATAAATATTAAAAATTAAATAAAATTTGATGAATTGATAAAGATTGAAATGAGCGAGGAGATAAAATAGTAAAACCTCATGTGGTTATCTTCAAAAGAACATATTATCTAGGGACAATAAAAATGGTTAGCTAGTTACATGTTTTCTAAGAATGATTAAGCTCTTGGTTTAACCTTCTAACTTCCATAGGTAGTCAAAATAAACAATACAAGGATGTGTCTATGTTCACATAACCTATGTACACCTAGGAATTAAGAACACAATAATGAATTAAAATCTATAACCATAAATATATGCTCTATGGAGATTATTCTCTAGTGTGTGTAAAGAAAATGGGAAAATGGAAATATTAGGATATTTTTCAAAGATAATAAATAATAATATAGAAATAAATATGCAATTATATTAAAACAAGACAATGAATTTTCTTTACAATATTATGGGAAAAGTGATGGAGAAGGAGATAATAGTATTGGGGTAGTCTATTGAAATTCCTTCCCAAGCTCAGATGGTTGTTCTAGATGCTCGCTCATTAGCTTCCTAGAATTATCCTATTGCCATGAGTTTGGTTAAGGTAACTCTTCCTTACCATTTAATTAATGGTCATATCCATCCTAAAGGTTTCTCCCCCCATGTCAAAATATTTCAAATTTTGATGATGACTCTTCTTGGCCATTAATACAACACAAAAACAAGTGGCTTACTAACAAAATTATCTTCTTAGATTATGCTGTTAGATAAATAGCCTTAAAGTTCAAATTCAAAATTTTCTATTTCATAATCTATTCTAGCTCTACTATTTTTCATTGGGGTGCCTTGTTTGGTTGTTTCAAAGTTGGTTTTGATTTGGTTGTTCTATGATTTTTAAAAGGTTTTGGGTCCTTTCAAAACCTAATTTAATAAAAAACAATGATGTATTCTCAATCAGATATTATATAGGGATGGAGGGATAGAGAGAGGGGGGATATAATGTATTATATTATTGTTTCAAATAATTATTTGGCAAAGGAAGGAGAGGAAGCTCAAGAGTTGAATTTGAATTTGAATTTGAGTCAAGAGGTATTTCTACATGAAAATGCATTACAAGTGATCCAACATGCATATGCCTGGAGGACCAACTAAAGTCTTAGAGAAATTACATCACATGGATGTCTATGCATTGCACAAGAGTCTTAGAGAGATTACACAAAGTTTGGGATGTAGTCATACATTAGTAAGAAAAAGTGGAATATACTGAATTTTTTTGGTGATTCTATTGAGTAAAACAGCTAGAGTGAAATGTACCCTAAAATATATGCTAATAGAAAAAAATACTAAATTAAGTACAAAATGAAGTATAAAAATTGCAAGGTATACAATTTCTCTCTTTACATTTTCCTCCCACTTTAGTGGGCTTGTTAAAGCTAAGCTAAAGTGTAGAAATGCCATATAGTTTATACCTTTTCTAATAAGTTTTTAAAATATTTTTATAAAATGAATGATTTGGATACATTTATGAATATATAAATGATGTGAATTTAGTTTTGAATATATCTTAGATATTAAAAATTATTTTATAAAATTGCTTGATATTTACTCAAAAGATTTTCCACCTATTTTAGTGGCATGACATGTAACAAACCAAGATAATAGCTCTAGGTTAGTAGGGTAAGTGCACCAAGATGGTGAACAAAAAGGGGGGTATAAGTGGCCACTTTTTTTTTTCTGAAAACATGCAAACCTGAACTTCAAAGAGATATTTGAAGGTCTTGCACTCAAAACTAGGATTTGAGAAAAGAATAAGAATTGTAGTAATCTGAATCTAGTTTCTAAACTACTAAATATCTTAAAAATTGGATAAGATTAAGAGGGTCAAACCTTTCATGCATGAAAAATTGTTCCTAATTTTTTCAGAAAAACATAACATAGCTGTTTTCGTGCGCTACAAAAAATATATTGTTAGATTTAGTATTTTGCAAAACCCTTTGGTAGGATGATAGGTAAGATTTTCCGTTGAGTATTTATTTTTTTATGATTTTTTGAAGTGACCGCATCCTGAAAATTTGGTAACTGTTCGTGCGTTGGGCATAACTTGCATCAAAATAATAAAAAATGCAAACTTTTTTTTTTATAAGTGTATATAATCTAGTGTATAATAATAATATGTAATCTATTTTGAATTTGGTCAAGTATATCAAAAATTATTAAAAAAATGGTAAACATATGTCTGTGAGGACTGTCAAGGCACTGATAAAGAAAATTAAAGTTTACTATGCTAATGTTGTCCAAAAATAGAAAACATTATATGGTCAGAAAACTAAGAAGATGTGTGAGATTATGGTGGTAATTTTAGAGATGCCCACTTGATCATTTGTAAACTTGATGATGACGAAGTCGAGAAATCATGTTGGAGGATAAAAAAATGTGTAAAGGAACAAAAATGGGGGGAAAATGGGCTTGCAAGCCTTAGGGTCGTTTTCCAACCCTCTTACCAAGCCAAAACCTGCACAGGTTTTGAAAAACAAAAATTACTATTTACAGTTCTAAATAACCCGTATGGGTTATGTAGAACTAAAACCATTATTTTGTGTTTCACAAAACCTGTATGGGTTATGTAAAACTAAAAACTGCTTTTTTTGTTTCACTAAACCTGTACGGGTTATGTAAAACTAAATTTATTTATTTTTGTTTCACAAAACCCGTACAAGTTATGAAGAGATAATAATGTATGCTTGTAAACTTAGCATTTACTACACATATGTTAGACATACCTATATAATATGTATTTATGTATGTATATGTACATATCTATAGTTATATAGATATATGTATATATGTTTGTATACATGCATGTATCTCTTCTTTTCCTCTCTTTCTCATCTTCCTTACCCCATCATTGTCTTTGTCTATCCTAAGCCCTAATTATCTTCCTTGATTTCTATCTCATCGCTCTCCCCCTCACAATTCTCTCTTTTTTGATTTTCTCACCCTTTTCTCCTTCTCATTCTCTCTCTACCTCATGTCTCTCACCCTCTCCTCCTCCTCTCTCTCTCTCTCTCTCTCTCTCTCTCTCTCTCATTATCATATCCTATTCTCACCCTCTCCCCCTTCTCTCTCTTTCTCTCCCCCTCCCTCTCCCTCTCCCCCTCTCCCTCCCCCTCTCATTATCTTATCTCTCTTTCTCTCCCCCTCTCTCTCTCTCTCCTATACTCTCTCTCCCTCTCCCTCTCTTTATCCTATTCTCCCCATCTCTGCCCTCCCTCTCCCTCTCCCTCTCTTCCAATTTCTCCTCTATCTCTCCCCTCTCTCTCCCTCCCCCTCTCCTTATCCTACTCTCTCTCTCTCTCTCTCTCTCTCTCTCTCTCCCTCCTTTTCCCAATCTCCCTCTCTCTCCCTCTCCCCCTCTCCTTTTCCCAATCTCCCTCCCTCTCCCTCTCTCCCTCCCCTCTCCTTCTCTCCCTCTCTCCCTCTCCTTTTCCCAATCTCTCTCTCTCTCTCTCTCTCTCTCTCTCTCTCTCTCCCAATCTCCCTCTCTCTCCTTCTCCCAATCTCCCTCTCTCTCCCTCTCTCCCTCCTTTTCCCAATATCCCTCTCTCTCCCTCTCCCTCTCCCCCTCTCCTTTTCCTAATCTCCCTCTCTCTCCCTCTCCATCTATCCCCCTCTCCTTATCCTACTCTCTCTCTCTCTCTCTCTCTCTCTCTCTCTCTCGCAATCTCCCTCTCCCTCCCTCTCTCCCTCTCTCCCTCTCCTTTTCCCGATCTCCCTCCCTCTCTCCCTCTCCCCCTCTCCTTTTCTTAGTTCTACATAACCCGTACGGGTTATGTAGAACTAAGGCCAAAACTTCTAGTTCTACATAACCCGTACAGGTTATGATAAATTGTGAACATTCACATAAAAGGTTTCCATAACCTGTATGGGTTTTGAGAAACTTTTAATTTTTTATTAAAAACTGATGGGGTTTTGAGGAACTTTTGGTTTTTTAAATTGTTTTTCTCTTGGCTTGGTGTTACCCAAGCTTAGCACACTTTTGAATTTTTATAACCTGCATGGGTTATGAAAAATTTGGTTTTTTTTTTGCATGTGGCCACTTTTCCGTTCACCATCTTGGTGCACTTACCCATTGATACCTTGCACATTTTACAATAATCTAAAAAAATCCATCTCATTTGAATTTTGTCAATAAAGGAGTAAGACATGATGTTGAAGGTAGTAAGTAAATAAACCAAAGATTATATACAAGAGACACTTTTCTAGGTCCCAGGTTATCTCAAACCTATAAACCATTGTAGAATAAACTGAATCTAGGGGTGTTAGGGTGTTACATGAAGAAGAAAAAAAAAGGTGCATAATCATTAAATAATTATAAAAAATTATGCAACACCCAAAAAATTGATGTTTTATGTAATAACCCACACTACTCAACCCAAAAAACTTTGATTTTTTTTTTTAATTATTCTTAATCTTGTTTGATTCAATTGCATACTCTGGGAATCTTACCAAACAGAATAGAAATTCATCCATCCGGGATGAGAATCTAACCATATGGGTTAGGCATATGTCCATACGGGACAATATGTTTCATCTATCCAATTCGGGATAGGCATCTACCCAAACGGGGTAGGCATATATCCATTTTGGGATAGGAAGTGGTCTGCCTAGAGACTTGACTCATCGAGACCATCCAAGTCCTAAGTCACTCTCTAAGAACTAAACTCCTCTACTAGGAGTGCACCGAGGTCGTTCTCCTTAGGAGTAAATAAAATAACATAACACAAGCTTGAATTTCACCTCGTAATTTGGCCTAAAGCCTCGGGAAGTCAAGCGAATCCATACGGGATTCCTTCCGAGTATGCGTTGAAATTTTTTTATTTTTTTAAATCTTCCAATTAGTAATTATATCCCCTTTGATTGAGAGGCGGAGGAACTTTGCAAACCATCTACTCACCTTATCAAAACTTGTAACACAACTCAAGTCTCCAAATCACATAAACTTGTAAAACAACTCAAGTTTCCCACCCATATTAGCCTGTAAAACAACTCAAGTTTCCAACCTATATCAGCTTGTAACACAACTCAGGCTTCACACATTGAACTTGAAACACAATGCGCAAAAATAAATCATGCTTTGATCAAAACAACACATTAATATCTATGCATAACTTGAAATATCGCAAATCAAAACAAGTTATATCAACACTCATATTGGACAAATCAATAAAAACCATGACAGAAAAACACAACAATTTCACAAATCACCCCATCTCACAAATTTTTTTCCTGATGCGCTAAAACATATTGTCAAGACGCTAAACTCTACCCATGCACTAAGCTGTTGTTCTTACGCGCTAATTTGTTTACCCTATGTGCTAGAATGCTTCGACGTGCCATCCTTTTTCACCAATGCGTCATTAAAACCTACTTATGCGCTAACCCATACCTTGCTGACGCTACCTATTTGACCCTATGCACTAGGTCTACCCTACGCGCTAAACCCCCTTACCCATGCGAACCCCTGTGACCCCTATGCGCTAGGTCTTCCTCACGCGCTACCCTGTTAACCTGACGCGCTACCCTACGTTCGGCATGTGCTATTTTCCCTCCCTGCGCTAACCTAGACCTTCTATGCACTACACTATTTTGTTTTAGATGCAGCCCTAAAATTCAAGCTTCGTGCGCTACCTAAATCTTTGTATGCGCTAAATTGTGACTTTGACATGCTAAAACGCTAAATTTCGAATTTCAAAAATTAAAAAAAATGACCAAAAACGACCAAATCAAAAATCAAAAAAGGGTCAAAAGTGTTGACTTACTGGTGGTCCATATGCGGCAGGTCTCCGGTACCTTCGAACGTGCTCAAAACGATGCCTGGAATACGGAATAGGCATTTTGACTTCTCTCCAAATTCTCCTTCTCCAAAGTCAACAATGCACAAATGAATCAAATCAAAGCACTTTTCCCCTTTTATAGGAGGAAAATGAAATTAGGGTTAGGGAACCGGGTATGTAATTTGCTCGTGGTCTCCCTTATACCCTAAAATCTGTAAATTATCGGGAGATGAATCAATTTAAACATTTCACATAGACAAAATCATACACACCAAACACAAATCACCAAATAAAAATAAAATTTTTTAAAATATTGATTCATCTCCCAAGGGGGCATCACGCATCAAATCAAATCTGTGGCACGACTTGCAAATCATAAGAGTGATACAAATATTTCATTTGATCATAAATCACGATAACGCATCATTTTCTTTGAAATAACATGTGCACACACGTCACTTCAAAGAGGGGCAAAATGTAGATGTATAAAAATGACCATATTCCTAAATGAATATTTTATGTTCATTTCTCTATTTTATTAAATTCAATTTAATTAAATTATCCACATTCCTCTATTTAATTAAGTAAATTACTCAATTAAATTTACTATACCCATTTAATGAATAAATCATTTTATTCAATTAAATCTTCCCTATCCACTTTTAATTAAATTCAAATTTAATTAAATAGTTATCCTAAATTGAATAAATCTAATTTATTTAATTTCCCCAAATTACAACCAAATTGAATTAAATTAATTTTATTTCAATTAAATCCTATTATCCTTCCATTCACTTGCATTCTCCTACATCTTCCACTTGCTTCTTAAACCCTATTCCTAACCCCCCTTCTAGACTCTTCTAATCACTTCGAATTAGCCTAACCCATCTTTTAAACTTTGTCACATCCCTAAGCAAAGAGAAGTCACTTCTCAAACCCTTAAAGTCTTTGATAACCATTAAAGGCTTCAAGTCTTCAACCACTTAATTTTCCAAAGTCTCCCAAACCATTAATGGTTAATTCAACTCTCTTACATGGTTAGAGACTTTTTGCCTAACTTAACCTTCATCCAACCCAAGGGTCTCATCAAGTCTTTAATGCTTTGACCATGATTATTTCTTAATCATTTGCACAAGAGTTTATCCTTGGATTAACTCTTAATCCAATGGGTAAGCTTAACTTAAGCTTAACCCTTATCTCTAGATGACCATGAGGTCTTTTTAGGCATTTAATGTCTCCAACCCCTTCTCTCAACCCAACCCTATGTTGACATTTGTCACCATTTCATTGGTGCAAATTGCAAACATGGATTCCCAACTTTCAAACTTAGCCCTTGATCAACTCTTTCAATCCTGACCATCCATTGCCCTATTTTTGCTATAAATAGAGCTCTCATCCCTCCATTTTCATAATCCAAGTTTGTAGTATCATAGTTATGCACAAATACATTCAAGCTTTCATACCATTTTTATGCTTGTCATTTTAGCCTCTCTTTTCAATAGGAAGTAGTCTAAATATGCATGTTTATAATATTTTCTTTATCATTTAGCTCAATCATAGACTAATATAGTATGTTAGGATAGTATTGTTTACTAATCTTGTCATCTTATAGATTAGTTTATTGCATTTCTAGAATCATGCATAGCTTAGAAGACATCTCATATTAAAATCAACAAAAGCATCCCTCGTTCTTGCATTTGCCATCCCTAAACCATTTTGCTCAATGATCTGAGAGCAAAAACGTTGGTTTGAGGGACCGTGTAAGATAGAGAACCATGGGACCCACCTTGGGAAGCTGAGTGATACTTCATTACTCTATAGCTTGCACCAAGAAGTCCTATGAGTGTGTGAGCAAGGCTTCATAGAGCTCCATTTTTCACATATTGAGTTCTATCGACCCGCTTTTCCCGCATACAATTGTATATCTTAATCTTTTTTATTCAAATGCAACTTTTCATTCTTCTCTCCTATAAAAATAATTTTAGTTGAGAATTTAATTTTAAATTTTAGATATAATTAAACATTATAAAAGAAGGGCATTCTTCGTAAATTATTGAAAATGGGTTGAGAAAAGAATAATTTTATCCTATATGATAGGGATGCATAAATGGGAGTAGTTCCAATTTATTCTCAATGGCAAGATATATCAAGATTCATCTTTGATGAGTATGATCAATAAAGAGACCCATATAGCTTATTTTTCTTAACCAAGCAAAAGGCTTGACCACTACTTGTTCTACATTGAATTACTTCTAATGGGGTTAGTTTCATAATGCAAGCAAAAAAGTAATAGTCCCAGGATCATCACTTAAACTTGAATTCTTTATATAATACAAGTCAATAGGAGGGAATAATAACTAGTTTGATGGGATTGACCTACATTTAATATCCATGTCATCTAGAGATAAGAATGATTGCATGCCATGCATCGGGGATTATTATAGCTATGTTAATCTATTATTCTTGTCTTGGAATGTTGAACCTTAAAATGCTCACTAATTTCTTTAAGAGATTACATCGAGTCTCTTAACATAAGGTTTTGGAAAAGTTGTATCCTTTAGGGTTTGTCTATAATATTAACTAAGATAAAAAGATATTAAGATGACTAACAAATTTTTGTGTAATTAAAATAATGTATTAAAAAATAATGAAAAAACTATTATAATTTGACATACAATTTAAAATTAGTATCAGTCTAAACGAAAATAAATAAATCACACTAAACAATTAAAAAATCCATTTACAAAACATATTGAATAATAATTTCCAACATACAAATTAGAAATGATAAATTCAAATCTACCTATTAAATTTATAAATTGTATACACATTTTTTATTATGATATATGATAGAAATAGAAAAGTAGAACTAACAATAGTAAACTAGACCAACCAAAAGAATTATATATTTTATTCTTTCTTATTCAAAAACCACATCCAATCCTTATTCTACTGGAAAGATGCTTGTCTACAAATAATTACAGTTGAGAAGGTTATAGTAACAAAATCTCTTCAAATCTATAAATTTATAGATCAAAAAGAAGGAAGGATATATCATGCAAACTTTGTGGATGAGCTTGCAACAATTGAATCCATATTGCATGTGAAGCCATCTATTTCAGTAGTTTGTCTTGCTAAGAAAAATCCAATCTTTGGTCATCCCCATCAAGGGTACGAAACCATCTATTTAAAAAGAGATTGCGAATACTGTGACAAAACAAAAATGAACAATATAATGAACTGCTGCAACTAGATTCTCACCAAAACTAAGCTTGTCCATTCCATTTATTGTTTGTTTTACGCCTTTTCAATGGGTCTGCAAGACAAGCGAGACAAGGCTTATTTTTCATTAATTTTGAACTATTTGACCTCTCTTTCAAAAGAGATTGCAGAGTATCAAACAAGGCTTCTTTTTCCACAGTTTAAATGAGTAAAAACGAAAAAAATGAAGAAAAAATCATAGCTGGAATTTCAGCAAAACCAAACCTGTCTTGAGGATGAACAACATCAACTGTTGTGGTTTGTTCTCTATGACGCTGATTCAGCTTTGCATGTCCATGCCCTGTTCCAAAGCTCCCATTTTAGGAGCAGGCTCGGAGGACGATAGCAAAGTTCGCAAAGTCTAGATTTACACCTACCAATCGCATTTGGCTGAAGGTTTCTATATCTTTTACAAATGTATTTTGTCCATATCTTGTAAAAATATGGCCAGAATAGCTACAGCCGAATGGATTCCTCAACGTTCCAAAATGTACGCACGTCTGTGGACATTTGCTTAGCTTCACAATTTGGTACTGGGTCACATTACGTATGAAAACCAAAGAAAATAAAGTATCACCTTGTTTACAAATGACATTTATATTCCTAATCTTCCATTTTCTTGGTATTCTGCGCTCCTTTTTTACAGACAATATGGATATTCTTAATCCTTCGTTTTCTTGATATTGTGTGCTCCTAATTGCTACTGGTTCACTATTCTTCTTCTTTCTATGGAGAAGAGAGCAGAGGACGAGGCTTTGTCTGCCCCCTAGGTCTTGAGGTTGGCCTATTGTGGCAAACCTCTTTCAGCTGGGGAAATCAATGCCTCACCACTCTCTCTATGCCCTCTCTCTGCAATATGGTCCTCTCATGACTCTCTGTTTGGGCATGAGAACAACAGTGGTTGTCTCCTCTCCTGCTAAGGCCAAGGTCCTTAAAACATACAACAATATCCTCGTTGGGCGGCCGGTGATTGAAATAAACAAAACTCTGTCACATGACAAATCCTCGCTCGTTTGGGCTGATTGCGGTCCTTACTGGCGCCACCTCTGTCTCATTTCAATTGTTGAGCTCTTCAGCCCCAAAAGACTCGAAGCTTTGCCCTCACCCTGACTCTAAACCTGAGCATCAGAAAATGAAAATGGAATTCAATAGCGGTCGAATTCAAAAAATATGTTTGAAATTATGTTTGGGTGGGAGCGAGAGAGGAGTTTTAAAATTGAAATTCAAATTTGATCGGGAGAGTGGCCGGCAAATGTTAGTAGCCGCGTGCAATTGCTTTCCGTCAACCGCAAACGGCAACATGCCTCCACGTTAGAAGCCCGATGGTAAGTCCCGGAACATTTGTATGGTGCTGTATGACATGAAAGGACATGCGATTTTGGGGAGCCGCATCATGGCATGGCATGCCGTTTTGGAGCCAGAATAGCTACAGCCGAAAAGGCACGTGACACACTTCTAGCACTAAAATCGAACTCGTTCACTTGTTATGTACTGCTCATCTTTTCGCGTGTAATAGTGGGGAGTGCAGAAATTTTGATTTGATTGAAGACTGTACGTACTGAAAATGAAAGCGACATCAACGTTTCAGTGTACTGTTTACTGTTCAGTGGTGAGTACGTTCTGAACTATTTTTCTGCAGCCTCTTTGACTAGTGTGCAGCTGTAATCCACTATCGAACTCGGGATTTATATTTTATTAATAAGCTTTCTGTGCTCACCCTTGAATGCCCTGAACAAGCAGTTACTAAAAAGTGGGTGGTACAAAAGTGCTCGAGTATCAAATGTAGCACAGCTGTGTGGAGTTAACTGCAAGCACAACGCCACCATTAACTGCGAGCACAACGTACACTGTAATTTTGTATTAACAGAAAATAAAATTAGTACAATGTATCAAATTACATATAGGTATATAGTTTTTTTCTTTGTACAAATTTATGTTTTACAAATAAATAAAATAAAATATTTTTTAAAAATATAAAAAAATTTATAATAAAAAACAAAAAATTAATAAAAAGGCTCCTTGAAAGGTGAAAACTAAAATTTAAAACCTAAAATTTAAGGCAAACCGTACTGACAAATCCCGCTCCTGTGTGGACAACGCTGAAGGAGGTACGGGTATGGGAATTGCCGCTCCTTTTATTGAAGTCACCAGATGAATGGAGATTTAATTGACAAGCCATCTCACCTGTCCATACCCGCCTTTGTGTAAAACTTAAAACTGTGATACTGCTATACTGATCTCTGCTGGTACGTGAACAACAGTAGTATTTAAATTAAAAAAATTCACCCAAATCAGGTGGTACTACCTACTTACCAAACTATAGGAAAAGTAAAAGGGAAAATCGATGCTCCTAAATATTGAATTGACAGATCCTGTTCAAGTTGACAGATTTTAATAGCTTCACAATGTTTCCCAATTAAAAATTTGTAAATGAAATTACCTACCCAAAGTACAGTAATTACACATCACAATGTCTGCCGACAAAAAATTTGTAAATGAAATTGCCTTCCCAAAGTACAGTAATTACACGCCTATTAATTGTATGGTTCAAAGTTTGTAGCAGACACCGAAGATCGATGGGGATTGAATTGACAAGTCACCTGACCTGTCTTCACCGTCTGTACACTGCTATACTGAGCTCTACAAATAAATCACTGATACGAATGATAGCTGTATGTAAATTTAAAAATCAAATCTGTCATGCATTTAAAATTTGTAGGTACCTATGATTATATGAAAATATATACTGAGCTGTATAATTAATTTATTGGTACGAATGACAGCAGTATGTAAAATTTGTATGATTATATCGAAGTAAACTTGTTATTAACTTGCATGGATTTAAGCAATTCTATTGCTAATATATATTGAAATTAAATATCTTAAGTTTACTAACTTGCATGTATTTAAGCAGTTCTAATGCTAATATATATTTTATCCAGAAACTATAGATTTATTATAAAGTTAATTCATAAATCTAAAAATTTAATATTTTATCTAGACCTATGTCATGTATTAATTATTGAAAAGGAAAATATTTATTTGGGCTAATTGTAAATATTTTTTTTAATATTAAAAATAGAGAAATCAAAAAAGAGAGTACAACCAACGAGACCCTGAAAGGAGGCCTCACATCAAAGTAGCAGTAGTACTATTACAAAGAGGAAAGCTCAGATACATCAAAAGTGAAAAATAGGGAACAAAAGAGCTAGAGCAGAAGATCAAGGTGGATGTCCACCCAAGCGGACCAACCAAGAGGGCCCTCCATCCAAACAATAGTTTTCTGATCCTGATTCTGGGACAACATCAAAATCTCCTCCTGTTTAGTGTTGTGGTTCTTTCTGATAGCCTGGCTTAGCTTCCGGCAAGTATGCTCGAACACCCGTAAGTTGTCCAGAGTCCTTCTCCATTGGAATCCATAATTGAGCTCGTAGAAGAAAAGGGTAGCTTGACCATCCTCAAGGAACCTTCGAAATTTATCCTTCTCAATAATCATTGTAGCTTGAACCTAGAGGAAGATTTTAAAATGAGTGAGTTTATGAAAAAACTCAGTAAGACCCCTTGGCTTACCTTGGTACTTTTCCTCATTCCTGCACTTCCAAATCTGCCAAAGAATGTTAGAAGACAACATATTCCAGAAGGAGTTAGCATCCTTACTAAGCCCTTTAATGTGACCCGTAACAATTTCAATAATAGTCACATTAAAGGGATAGTAAATACCAAAAAAATTCCAAATTTCTTTAGCAAATAGGCAATCAAATAAGATATGTCTACCAGTATCCGGCAGCCTACAAATATTACATAAATCAGTATGATAATTTCTTTTAATAGGAAGTCTATCAATTAACAAGAGCCATTTAAAACATTGGATCTTGGGCTCAACAGGACTTTTCCGAATATAATTCAGCATTTTTTTCCACATTTTAGCATCAAAAGAACAATACCAGAATCTATTCAAATGAGCAATAATATCCTCATTATGATTAATGATTTTATAAATGTTTTTAGCTTTAAGTTGGTCTAAGACAGTACCATCAGGCCATTTACATTTAAGAAATCTATGAGAATCCACATCGCAAGCCGAAGGGAGGTCTTTACAGGCTTCCACAATTAAGTTATAAGTCTTCTTTTGAGACTAAGGTAAGTTAAAGTTACTCTTCAGCTCATCCCAAGGAATAAGCAGATCATGTTCGAAAATATCAAAAAATTGAGTGATACCAGCTCTAGCCCAAGACTTGGCCGAGCAACCCTAGTAGAGGGCTAACGGTTTATTGTTCCTGCTCAAGTTCCACCAAATGGATCTTTCACCATAAAGTTGATGATCACTATGAAAATCCTTATTGGTGAGAAACTTTCGGACATGGTCCCAGGCACGCCAGATAGACTTAAAGACAGCAGAACCTTGAACCATAACCGGAAATTTACCACAAATAAGGTCACAAAAAGGGAGGTTCTTCCAGGACTTAGCCTCCTTGGGAAAACCTCTCTCAATGTTATGTCTAACAAGCACTTTCCAAGGAGAGTCACCTTCCAATGACTGAAAGATCCATTTAGCGGCAAGAGCAATACCTTGAAGCTTAAGATCTTTTAACCCCAGACCACCCAGGGACTTATCAGAGTGACACCACTCCCAATTCACAGCATGAAACTTTTTCTTTCCCTTGCCATCAGACCAAAGGAAATGCCTGATGGCTTTTTGAATTTCAAGAATTTGGCAATTTCTAAACAACCAGGCAGAAGAGTAGTAAATGTTGTATGAGGATAAATTTTTTTGACAAACTTGAATTCTGCCAGCAAGGGATAAGGATCTATTGTACCATTTATTAAGCTTATTATCAATCTTGGTCCTAACCCAAACCCACATGTCCTTAATAGAAGGATCAACAGAGTAAGGAATACCAAGATACTTAACAATATTCTTGGGACCTCCCCATTGAAAATTATGCTGAAGAAACCAATTAGGAGGCTGATCATCCCAACCTAAACAGATGGAATTAGCTTGGGAGACCCTAGCACCAGAGATAGAACAAAATAAATCCAACTTAACTTGAAGATTCTTGAAGTTATTATCAGAGAGCTCAAGAAAGACAGCAGTGTCATCAGCAAAATGACTACTAATAAGCTCATCATCATTGGGAAGCAATAATCCCCTAACTTCCAGAGACAAGGTATTATCTCTCAGAATATAGAACAAAGTTTCAGCCGCAATGACAAAGAGAGCAGGGGCCAAAGGACAACCTTGCCGGATAGACCTACTAAGAGGGAAAGGGTCTGAAATAGAACCGTTAATCTCAACCTGGGCACAGGCATCTTTGAACAAGGTTTGAACAACATTACAAAAATATGGCGGAAAGCCAAAAGACTGTAGCATCATAATGATAAAATTCCACTCAACCCTATCATAAGCTTTCTCAAAATCAAGGAGGAGAAGAGCAACGTTTTGATGAGAACATTTGGCCCAATCCATGGCTTCCCAAGCAGTAATGAGGTTTTCCAGAATGTACCTACCTTTGATGAAACCCGTTTGAGTAATGCTAACAAATTTAGGGAGAATATGAACCAGTCTAGTGGCTAAAACTTTAGCTAAAATTTTATAAGACACATTAAGGAGCGTAATAGGTCTCTAGTTCTTGATAAGAGACTTGTCCCCATCTTTAGGGAGAAGTTTAATAATACCACGGTTGATCTCAGGGCCGAGAGAACCAGTGTTAATGGCCTCATTATACAAATCAAATAAATCCTTACTGATCCAATTAATATTAGCCTTGTAAAACTCACTAGAGAGCCCATCAGGCCCAGGGGCCTTATCATCCTTGAGGGCTTTAATAGCCCTTTTGATCTCAGTAATAGATAAGGGAGTAGATAAAGACATAATATCCTCAGCATCTAGCTTGGCAGGAATAAAAGGCCTACATTTGAGTCTAAGCTCAGCAGCCTCCATGGAATCTTCAGTAGAAAAAAGCTTACTATAATAATCAGCAAAGGCCAAGGATATGCAATTAGGATCAAAGATCTCCTGTTGGTCAATAATCAGCTTATCAATTGACTCTTTAACTTGTTTGTGCTTAAGATAATTAAAAAAGAATTTGGAACCCTGATCACCGTGTTGGAGCCAGTTAATCCTAGATCTAATTTTAGCTCCTTGAACTTTAGTCTGTTGGTGTTTACTGAGGGTATCTTTAATGGCAACCAGCTGGTTTAAGAGAACCAAATTAGAGGGGTCAGCCTGCACTTTGCACTCAGCAGTTTGAAGATTAGCGTGCAACAGCTTTTCAGAGAATCTATAATCTTTGGCATGCCTTTGACCAATGGTTTGGGGCAAAGATTTCGAGGCCAAAAGATTAGCTTTCCACTTGTCAACCAGGGAATACTCCTTCATATTCCAACAATTTATGTTTCTAATGATATGCAAGGCACAAAGGACATCTTCATCTTGCAGGAGCTTGGCGTTGAGGAAGAATTTAACACAAGGAGGATTGTGACGAGTGGGTTCAGGGTTGATACTAACACGGGTGAAGATAGGGTGGTGATCCGAGAGAGTGGTAGCAGAGACCAAGACAATGTTACCATTGATATCAGGAATAAAGGAGAAGAAATCCTTATTGCCATAAAAGCGATCCAGTCTGGAGTAAATCCTTGACTGACCTTGCTGAAAATTACACCAAGTATGCCAGATACCAGGATGAGAATCTTTATTATTAGCAAGCGGATCAAACAAATTCTTAGTATTAATGAAGTTAGACCAATGCAGATTTTCATAGTCCTTCCACTTGAAGGGGTTACCACCAATTTTATCAGTTTGGGACTCAACCATGTTGAAGTCGCCGCCAAAAAACCAGGGGATATCAGGGAGAGCAGATAACCAATTCCATAGAGTAATTCTACCTTTAGTGTCATTAGGCGCATAAATAGAGCAGAAACCAATAGATTTATTATTAATAGTCATAGTAAACCAGACAGCCCTTTGACAAGGGGAAATTCCATTACCAAATATGACAGACCCCCATTTTGGGTTAACAAGGATAGCAATTCCACCTTTACCCCTTCTATGATTAGAGTGGAATTTAAGAGCATCTTTCCAAATGAAGTTCAAACTAGAATCAAGCATAAAACTAGTAGATTTGATCTCTTGCATCATAAAAATATCAACAGAATTGAAAGAATTAAACACATGCTTAACAATCTGCTTTCTATTAGGAGACTCGAGTCCCCTGACATTCCAAGACAGACAATTCATTGGGGCACATTAAATGGGGTTTGAGACACATTTTCAATAGTCATGCAGGGACTATTGGGATTGGTCCTAGGGGACTTATAAGCAGGGTTATTTTTGGAACCTGGTGGCCTCTCACGCCTTTTGGTGGGGACGACATCTAACCTGGGAGCCTCATTAATATCATTCAGCTCCATGTCCATCTTAAAACCAATCTAAGACGACCCACTAGCAGGGATAATCTCAAAAACATAATCATCCTCAATTTCCTTAAAGAATTTTGGTGAAGGCTTTGACGGATTCACAACGGGATTGACAGAGTCAAAAGAATGGCCAGGAAAGTTAATCATGTCAACAATCGGAGGGAGGTTTGAAGTGGGAGGCGAACTGGGGGTATTATTTAGGTTTTTGGTTTTGGGGTTCCCCGATGAATTCCCTTTTCTTTTTTTTCGGTTTCTCACCAGGGTAAATCCATCTTCGAGCTCAGGTCCCAAATTAGCCTCTGGAGGGGGCGGGAGATTCAAATTAAGAGCGAAAGTATTCTAGGAGGAACCAGATAGATTAGGGGTTTCCTTAACATGGCGGCCTTCGGAAGTGGAGGCAACAGTAGGGTTAACTGACAGAGGGGGGTTAGGCTGAGCATTCATATTATTAGCAGATTTAGCAGAGGTTTTCGCTAGGATGGGACAATCTTTCCTTCGATGACCCTCCTTCCTACATAAAAAATAGGCATTTAAACCCCCCAGTATTTCAATAGGGCAAACATAATTATCATTAATCACATTAATGTTAATTTCAGTGGGAATTTCTTTGCCAGGGAGAAGCGAAATAAGGACCCTGGCATCCATGTGTGGGACTAATCTAACAGTTTCATCCATTCTGATAATTTTGCCCAGATTTTCCAAGAGTTGGGGCAAGAAACGCCAGAGAAAGGGCGGAATGTTTTTAACAAGGATCCACCTGGGGGCCGAAAGGGCAAGGACTTCCTCATGGACGACATCAGGGGTCCAAGCTAAAGCACGGAAGGATGTGGAACTGACTGACCAGTATTGCTTTTTTAAGACCTCTTGTTGGGCTTCATGATTAGCAAAAAAAACAATAAACAATCCCTTTTGAATCTGTTTGCAGAAAGAAATTTGAAATCCTAGTTTAACATTCCAAAAATTGTGAAACCAATCATCCAAAAATTTACGCAGAGGACATTTTTCCACTTCAACAGCAACAAAGAATATTGCAGTATCTTTAAGCCTACCTTTTTCCTTAACAATTTCGGCAAGCATTTCAGAGTTAGGAATTAAGGAAAACGAAGCCAAGGGAACCCGAGGGTTCTTACCATTCTGGGCGACCTCATCGCTATGAGCAATAAAAAACCTAGCCTACTCATTAATAGTTCCTGCAGAATTAGTGACTGCCTTCGAAAATGATTTAGCCTTGAGAGATTTGTGAGCGGATGAGCTAGGATCTCCATTAAACCTAGTTGATGTGTTCGTCGAAGAGGGAGGTACTGGGGTCTGTGAAGCATTAAGAGAGGCCTCTGCACTAAATGCAGCATTAACGGGAGGAATGGTAGAGGGAATACCACCTGTGCAGGCCGTACGCGCAGGGACATCCAGGTGTCCACCGCCATTGGCCTCTTTACTTACCGACGCCACCCTTCCGGCAGCAGCAAGCACCACTCAACGGCAACAACGAAAAACCGAGCGAAATTTTACTAATTTACTTAATTGAAATGATTAAATATCATTTGAAAAATGAATTAAGGAACTTAGGTATTTTATGTGTAGAATGATCAAATTGCTTTCTTGTGGATTAGATTGTGTGGATTTTTTTTTAGTCAACATTTCAAATCAAACACTATGATCTATCATCAAGGCAATAGTGAGAGAAGAAAATTGATAAATTAAAATATTAAATATATCGAGTTAAAAAATAAATTTAAGGAATGTAGGTATTTTATGTCTAGAATAATCAAATTTATTTCTATCCTAATGATGCATCATAGTGTTTGCATTGAAATGTGGGTTACAAAAAATCTATATGGTCTAATCCAAAATAAAGCAATTAGATCATTATGGACTGTGGAAACTTCATGAATTTTAGTGTACATTAATGTTAAAAAATAAATATTATTGGTATGTTTATTGTCTCAATTTTTATGGACATTTGTAATTAATTCTAGATAAATGAAACATTCAAATTTCATCTCTGATGTATGACATTGTTCTGTAGAGTAGGGGTTGGGTTGAGATCTATTGTTCTTTAGGGGCCGGGTCAAATCTGGTACAATATACTCTTTTTCTATCTAATTCATTGTATGTTTTGTTTCTTGTTAAGAACTAGTGGTACTTAAAAATACCCTAGAGAAAATATCAAATCGCAAGGGTCATATTCTCCTAGGTTGATCCCCTCAAGTAGACTTCTTTTATGGTCATTGAAATTGTTGGCTTTAAAAATAGCGTCTCTCTTCATATAAAGCATTCACTCTATTCCAAAGCAACAAAAATGATTATGGCAAAGAGATAGGACTCATTAGCTAAAAAAGGACTAAAATGGGCCACTAAATCATGGGATAAATCCTTCTTTAAGATCTATTGAATGTAAGAGTGCAATCCTTAAGAAGCAATAAAATAGTGCAATTAAAAATCCACATGAATGAATACAAGGCTCTTAACTGTACTCGAGGTGATAACAGATTAGCAATACATTAATTGCAAGACAATAAACCTTACTAACCTATAATGAAGAAAATTAAATTGCATATAACATAGGCATTAAGGGTGTTCAATAAGCTTGTATAACCAAAGATGCATTTCCTTAACTTAGCATGTTTTGTATATAATCAACCCATAAAAAACAACAACCTAAATATATATCAACCTTAATCCCTCCGGTGATGTAGCACAGGTTATTCCTTTTATGTTAAACTTATGGGAAAAAACCTAACTATGGACAACTTTTTTAATATATATTAACTACAAGCTTACTTGAGATATGGTGAAGATTGTAAAATGGAGTACATGCATTAAAAAGGTAGGAAACTAACACTAGACTAATTTAAAATGAGTTATAGTTGTGTTTGATTATTAATTATTCAAGGTGAGAGGTGCAAACATCTAAAAATGGCTAATTTTTTTTCATCTTGTCACATCAGCACTTTCACTTCTCCATATTAATTAAATAATTTTTCAATCGTCCTCTAATAATTAAATATTTTATCTAATTAACTTTACCATTTTTATCCCAACATTAATTAAATTATTTTATTATTTAATTAATTTTCATCTTATAATTAAATAATTCCAAAAACTATTTAATTACCGAACACTTGCTTATCAAAATTAATTAAATTTAAATAATTTCTTGATTTTCCAACTCAAATAAATAAAAATGATATTTTATTTATTTCCTATATGTATTTACACTCCTTTTTATCCCTCCACCTCATCAATCCATGTGCATTATAGGTACTACCCTCAAATTTTCTCATCCATTGATCTTCCTAATTAGTCTCCACCATTAGTCCAATGTTACATGAGGCATATAAATAAGACTTCACTCATTCATTTTTCCCTAGCTAGCACTTCATGAGCAAGCATCTATTATAATGAATCGACCATGCAAGTGAGAATCATTTTGGCATGCCTGGTGGGACCCACATCCCTATTGGATTTCTATTTTTTTGAGATTTTCTAACCTTATTTTTTTGTTTTGTTAAAAAAAAAATATGACTAACCTTGTGCAAATAGAATGAAGGCAAAACCCTTGGGCTTTCAAATATTTAATTATATCTCTTAAATGAAGTTATAAATTGCTATACAATTTTTAACTAGAGGTTGGGGATCATTGCAAGAACCTAAAATATAAAAAATCAAGTTCAAATCATCAATTTGGAGGGATCTATCATGGTATTATGATTTTTATAAATCTTAATTTCTAGTCATAATTCAACATATTTTTTTGAATTATTTTATATTTCTTTAAATATCTTCAAATGTTAGAGGGGCTTTGGTCTTTACAATTTTTTTAATGTCAATTAATTAATTTAAAACATTAGACCTTCAAAAATAAATAAATAAATAAATACTCTCTAGGGCTCAAATTAAGGAAATTTTCAAAAAACATTAAGTTTTTGGAAATATATGAGAAATTTAATAGGGGTATCTTCATTGCATTTTTTTTTTGAGGTAGAAAATATTGTAAAATGATCAGATCTTGTTTAAATAGGTCTAAGAATTTATTTATTTTAATTATAATCTTGTGATGGGCTTATATTTTCTTTACATATGTTTCATTGCATCGTAAAATTATGTTATAATTCATTCAAGAGTTCTATTATCATTTATATAATATCATAATGAATGAATTTTTGCAAGACATTTATTTTCTTTGGACTATCATGTGTGGCATGTTCTCACACACTTGAAATTGAGCTTAAAATCAACCATTCACATTAGGATTTGGGATTTAAAACAAACTATTGTCTTTTAACCCTCAAGATCTACTTACATATGCTCTCCTATTTCACCTTAGAGTGAACTTGAGGATAAAATTTGAGTGATCTTTTTTGTTGGCATTTGTATGTAAAGATCAAGGTTCAAGGTTCAAGGTTGATAAAAGCTAGGTTGAAGATCTTCATATTGGATCAAGGATTTTCAAACACATTTGGAAAGTGTTAATGTTGGAATCAATGAACATCGAGAGGGGGGCTTGAATCAGTGTTTTGAAATATGCAAACTTATTATCTTGATTCTTAAACCACCAGATGCATAAGGATGAAAATGAAATCTAGAAACATAAAGCAATTAATCATACAACCATAACACCAAGATTTTTACGTGGAAACCCGGAAAGGGAAAAACCACAGTGGGATTTGAGCCCACAATATTATTATACTATGGCCAGAAGTATGATACTATTACATAAGGGGAATGCACTTGCATTTAGGATCACTGCCTAGAGTTCACTGCTCAATTACAAGAGGGCTACAACCCGAGGGAAGGCTAACTGCCTTACAAGATATTACAATTGATTACAATGAATGAACTAAAGTATAGAATCTAACTATGCCAAAATATAGTTTCGGTTAGGCTCTTATTATCTTCTACAACTAATCTGTTATTCTGATGTATTTTTCTTCTTTGTCACACACCAGAGTACCAAAATATTCAAAATTGTTCACCAACCTTGCAAACTCCCTCATACATACATTCCTCGCTCATGATATTCACCAAAATGCTCATCCATATTGATCTTTATATATTTGCACCAACAAAAAGAATCATTTACCGAGTCGACTTCCAAAAATCGCATAACATGCAACATGAAATGTGTATCACCAAGTCTGCTCAATCCAACCACAAATCTAAGTGATTACCAAATCAAGATGTTAATAAGATTCCCATAAGTTATCCCAATCACCTCAAACATGGAACTGATCACCGAAATCAACCCAACAAATCTGCAACACATGTTACACCAAAATAGCTTTCCCCTAGCTAAATTGTCAAATACCAGACCTTTAAACTTGCTCATAAATCAACACCAGATATCAGGATCACGAGATACTCTACCTCAAATCTCAAATCAACTACCTTGATCACCACAAATGAAATTGCATCACAAAAATCAAGATGTACACAATGATCTCATGCTCTATTAGTTACTGGGTTCCAACTTCCAGACTTATGGCTTATGAACAATATGACTTCCGATAAACCAAATCTATGTACATCGAATGTGATTTCTGAACTAAGTTGCCATCAATGACAACCCCTAAGCATTAGTCATGCACCGATCTTCACCGAAACAGTGTCTCTTGGCAACAGTCTCCCCCTTTGGCATTGATGGTAACACCGTGAAAAATGAACTATACACTCAAGACTGCAAAACTTCAAAATTTCAAACTCACCAAGAATCTACAAGCTCCCCTTGAGAATTTACACCAGTTTTTAGTCTGCTCTCTCCCCCTTTGACACCAATTCCAAAGATAGGAGTCTGCCAAAACTGATATACAAATATATGTATAGTTCCTCACAAGAATTTGAATATATTTACAAAAATTGTTCTAAGGGACAACAAATGGTTATCCCATGCCTTCTTCAAGCTCTCCAAAATGCTGATCATTCCACTGAAAAGGTAAGCATGCATCTTTGTTCCCTGTCTATAAGATGAAGTAGGCTTATTCAATGCATCCTTAGCATCTTGCATGCTACTCTACTCAAAATTCTATCCTTTTTTTGGTTTAGACTCTTAATCTTGTTTAATACACTCAAAACTTGGGATTCAAAATTGCTAGTTGGGGTGAATTTTGGTGCATACGACTGGGATATGTTCACTAGCTAGCCTTTACATTCCATTATTTTCTTGTCAATGTCTATAGTGAACTTAGGCAAAATTAGACATGATTTGTATATGTTACCACCTTCATTAAGTACGTCCTAAATACTTTTCATGGAAGACACTAAACTGATTCTATCATCCTCAATCATCTTCAAAAATTATTTTAATCTCATAGTGTTGAATTGATTCAAAACTTTAATATCTATTGCCTTCTCCAAAGACTCAAAATGAGATCCTACAACATTCAACAAACCTTTAAGCCGACTAGAGTGATCAAATGTGTCTAGTATGAAAGATGACATACTTTTCTCCAACATGTCTCCTGCCAATGATATCAACTCTTTGTTAGCAAAATGGGACTTAAGTAAGTTTGCACTAGCCTTGGCTTGAGCGAGAGTTACTAACTTTAGTGCTTGAATTGGAGATAATGAGCTCAGATCAATAGGTCCTTGACCAAAATCATCTAAATCAGTAGAAATTTGTTTCCCTTTGTCAGGTACAGTGTCTCTTGCCACTGTTGCCACTATTGTCGGAGCCTGATCCGCCTCCTCTCCTTTTTCTTTCTTTGCCACCTCTTTACTCCCATTTTTACCAGCATCCTCACCCTTTTCTACATCATATTTCTCCTCAAATGCCTTATCTGACACAACTTTAATTACCGAAGGATCCTGTACAACTTCATCGGGGATGTCAATGTTGGCATTATAATCATCAACTATGGTAGGCACCCTGGGCTGCTCTTCCAGAGTAGATTTCTCAGATGTTTGATCTTTTTGTTTATCAGGAACTATTACATGTACTTCCGAAATAAATTGTAAAGCGGAAAATTGAACCCTAGGTGTTCTCCCCCACTCCAAGGAGAAAGGAGGTCACTAGGATTGATGGTTTTCACTTAGGAGGGACTTTACATTCAAAAGAGGGGTTGAAACTCACAAGATCCAATCCCACACAATGCAAGACTAGATTCTAAATGAGTTTCAAGGGTTGAGACATCAAGGATACCCTCTTTTGTAAAGAATGTAGATAGAAGGATTGAACTAGGAGTACATGTAAAGTAAGAAAGATTCACTTATAAACGGAGATAGGGATACGAGATGAAGTTGCAGACCTAAAATTAGCAGTAAAATGTCAAGATGATGCTGTCCTGCAAATTTGAGCAAAATTTGACGGGACGATGGCACCCGGAGTGCACACGGTCCTCCGAAAAATCTGCGAAACGAAGGGGGATCTGTTCGTCTCTGCACAAGGATTCCAGATCTTCAATTACAGCCACATACCTGCAACCTATACACATAAGAGAGAGGATGATTGGGGGGTTAGGGATTAGGGGTTTTCCTTTAGGTCAAACCCCGGCTTTGGAATTAACCAAGAAATGAGAATGCTGTAAATGTAAATGTTTGTAATGTAAACAAGTATTGATACCTTGTTGTAAGAATGTTTGTATTCTTACATGCGAAGGTGTAATGAATGTTGTATTTTGTATGTTGTAAGTGATCTCCTCTTCAATGGTTGAATCCTCATCTTGAATGCAACACTTAGCCTTGAATGGAGACTTAGAATGCTCAATTGGTTGAAAGAATGCTTGAATGCTTGAATGTTTGAATGTTTGAATATCGCTTCCGCCTCTTGCTCGCATATCTTTTTCCCTCCTCTTTTGGGAGAGGGAACGTAGTTTATATACCTATCAATTAGGGTTAGGAGATTGATTTTTCCAACCTTAGGCCGACCTAGAAGCATTATTTTCCGAATTGCAAACTTAAAGACCCGATGCCCAACAAGAGACTGGGCCCAAAATAGGGCTAGGGACCAGGGCGCTGGGCGCCATGGTCCTGAGGGACCAGGGTGCTGGGTGCCATGGTCCTGAAGGACCAGGGCGCTGGGCGCCATGGTCCCACCTCCCGGGACAGCAGGGTGCAAGGAGGATCAGGCCAAGGTGCAAAAAGATGCAGTTTTTGGTGTCGCAAACAGGTTTCGAGGTCTCCATTCAGGTTCAACGTTGCGCCGCCATCGTGAAGACCCAAATGCAGTCAAAATTGCAAGTGTCACAATTTTAGGACACTACATTTAGCCCCCACTTTAGCGGGAGTATAAGCACACGCCCATACTTCTAATAAAGTACAAGGAAACAACATTGAAATACCTTCACCACGTCAAGGAGGCAAGATACACCAAGCCCCTAGTGGACTAATGATCTTACGACTTCAATTGACAAAGTAAAAGGGAAAATCACGAGGGAGAACCATGACTATCAGTAGTAAGGTTCCCTCACTATGAGTCATGCAAGAAAAAAATCAAAAATTTTCAAGGCAAAGCTAAATTTGCCAAGAAATTTTCAAGTATCTTGAAGAGATATGAACGGGGTGTATGCCCCCCTATGTTAAAGCGATCGCACATGCCTCATCGGGGGTGATTGCTTTAAGGTAGTGATACATATAGGAAATGAGAAAGGAAAGAAGCACATTATCACAAGGATTTAGCCCCCAAGTGTGAGATAAACCCAAGGATAATAGACACAAAAAACAAAGCACGAGGTGACTTCGCTTTCCTTGGGGTCAGTATGTTGCATGATAATTCATGTATATCATATGTATGTATGCATAATTGTTCTTCATTCCCCAATCAAGGAAGGTCACCTAGAAGAAGGGAACACATGTGTATTTTGAGTCAACATGAGAGAGACCAAAAGAGATCTCAATGCTTTGCATCGTCCTCAAGTAGACAACACTAAGGACAACAAAATAGAAGAATGAGAATAACACATAGAAGAAGTAACAATAGAGATCAAGAGAGGAGGAGAGAGTCTGCTATGCTAATGAAACTAGTCTAGCACATCATCTACCCCCCGATCTTGCTGATCAATATTTTGAGAAGGTAGGAAACACGCTAGAGGAGGAACATCCAACACAGCAGATGGAGCTATCACAAGATCCAAACAAGGGCTATGTTCATGTTCCAAGCCACGTTGTTCTTGTCTAGGAGCTAGGATAAGTGCTTTAGAAAATTCGTTAGATAAATGGTTATCAACATCAACATATTCATATTCACTATCAGAATGAAGAGAAGTAACATTTTCATCATGAATAACATTTTCATCTATATCATCATCAAGATTTATAAAAATAGGATCTTTAACTCGCACAGGATCAAGACCATCACGCATCTTATGTTTAGGAGATTTTGGCTCAATTTTCGGCTAAGGAGAAAATGGAATAATGCTAGCTGAAGGTGTTTTGGGGGATTGCAAAGTTTGAGAAGCAGCTGCACAAGCTCTAAGATGACGCTTTCGTCGACGTTCACGTGCAGAACGATTTCGTCTAGTCTTAGTAGGAAGTTGAGAAGATTGAGGAGGAGGAATATTCTCATCCTTATCACTTGGGTGTTTGGGTTGTGATCTCTTAGGTTGGATAATAGGAGAAGATGAATGTCTCTTCTCTCTATAAGAAGAAGAAGGAGGAACTGCTCCATATAAAGGAGGAATATCTAGTTTAGGAGGGAGACCAAGTCCATCATGACGAGGAGGTATGGGTCTACCTTTAGAAATTTTATTAGGCATAGACATAGCCACATCCATAGGAATGGGTTGGGAATCTTCTTGAGGGAAGACATTAGTTTTATCTTTCAAAGGAAGAACTTCCTTCTCAAGAATGATAGGAATATCAAGTTTGGGTGTTCTAGGTTCACTTAGAGATAGGATCATATCTTTTTTCCATTTTTGATAAGATTTGAAAAGATGATCACTTTGCGATGGAAGAGATTGGAATTGTTTAGGGCAAAAGTAATCAATAGGAATGCTAGAAGTTCTTTCAGCTGGTTTAAAGAGACTATGATTGATAGTAACAACTTCACCATTATGGGGAAATTTCAAACACTTGTGAATAGGAGAAGCAATAGCTTTCATGGAAGACAGCCAAGGATAGCCTAGCTTCACACGAAATTGTTCGGACGATGGAATAATAGCAAAGCTCACATCAAGGGCTTTGTTATGGACCTCAATAGGTAATGTAATAGAACCAATTGTAGGAGAAGAAAATGCATCAAATAGTTTCACAACCACATTTGTTTTGTCATAGATCACTTGATTCAATTGCAAAGTAAAAAGAAATTCTTCAGTAATGACATTAACCATACAAGAAGGATCAATAAGCACTCCACCGTAAGGTGTATTCTTAATTTTTGCAACTATATATAGAGGACCATTAGGTGCCCTGATAGTTTCACTGGAATCAAATGTGATGGAAGGTTCTTCAGGGATTTTCTGCTATTCCACAAAGTTAATCACATTCGGAGTCATAGACACAAGACTATCAGGTGAGAAAGAGGAATCATTAGTCTCAATCACATTAGAGGTATGAGAAGGTAATGGATCAGTAAAAATCTTAAGATTTTGGTTAGGAGGAGCTATAGATGTGTTGCCTTTATCATTCACACCTGAAACAAAGACAGTATTATTATCAATCAAATCTTGAATTTTACCCTTTAAAGCAAAACACTTTTCGGTATCATGCCCAGGTTGATGATGAAATTGACAAAAAGATTTGTTATCAAAATAGGGTGAATTAATCTTTGCAGGATCTATTTGCCTTATAGGAGGAAGAGTAAGCACATTTTGTTCCAATAACTTATTCATAATACTATGCAATGATTCATTCAAAGGAGTAAACTTTCTTTCTTTCTTGAAAAACTTAGAAATAGGAGGCACACCTGATGCTGCATTCACATTGTTGTTGATGATGTTTTCATTGAATTTAATGGACTCTCTGTTCGGTTTAAACTTCCCAAATGGTTGTTGACTACTATCACCCTTATCACTCGGAGCCATAGGATTTGCTTGTTCCATTTGACTCACAGTCAGTTGATAATTGTGAAGAGTTGCACACAACTGTTGGAAAGAAGTAAACTCAGAAAATAGAAGTTTTTCTCTAATATCTTTTTGTAAATTAGAAATAAAGATTCTTTGAATATCATTGTCAGGTACTCGAAAAAGGAATTTGAGCATAAAAATGCTTATATCTACCAATGAAATCAGTCACTTTTTCTTTAACACCTTGTTTACAATGCATTAAATCAATCAAAGTAACTTTAGGACTTATATTGTTTTGAAATTGTTGAATAAAAGCATTTGCAAGTTGTTGGAAAGAAGTAATAGAATAGGAAGGCAACGAGCAATACCATTGTAGAGCCTTGTCTCTTAATGTTCTAGTAAACAGTTTTGCAAGCAATCTTTGGTCATGAGCAAAATCAGTACATATTGTTTGAAAGGTCTTAACATGTGTTAGAGGATCACCTTTACCATTATAAAGCTCCAACTGCGGGATTTCAACATGCTTACGGGGAATAGCTCGAACAATGTCAAGAGAAAGTGGGCTCGCAACATCAAATGTGGGCAGACTAAACTTAGATTGATTCATAGAGGCAATTTGTTGCTGTAAAGAAGAGATAGTTTGTGCAAGATTGTTAATGGTCGCTTCAGTCAAAGAGTTCATATTAGACGTGTTAGATTGTGATGGAGGTATTATGTTATTGAAAGAAGGTATTGATTGATAGTAAGGTGGCGGGACACTATGATAGTTAGTCATAGGAGATGATTGGAAAGGAGGAACACTACAAGGAGGAATGGAATGGTTAAATGAATTGCCCCCCTTGCGCCAGGTTCATTTGTGGAGATGTAATAGGGACACTCATTGAAGGAATGAATGAAGAAGTCGGATTGAATGAAGGAAGAGGGTTAATTGAAGAAGAAGGATTGCCCCCATGACTGGTGATCATAGGTGGAATGTCTTGTATTGAAGTAGTCATTATGTTTGATGTAAAAGTAGGTATACTAGCAATAGAAGTTGTCAAAGGGATAGAATGATTGACTTGAGTAGGAGGTTGTGTATAACTCAAAGTTTCAGCACAACTCTTCATAGGCATCACATTCGAATCCACAATGTGTGCAATACTACGCAAAATATCAATTCCATTCTTATCATTTTGAACCATACATTTTAGACCCTCAATTAAGGGAAGAGCTTGACTATCGGGGTATTCTTGAGACATCCATTGTCGAAAATCATCAAATTGGTTATCCAATTTCGAAAGTTGTTCTATAGAAATCTCATGGAGAGCTTCTTCATCATTAAGAGGATTAGAGGAATTACCTGTGTCCTCGTTAAAAAGGCCATTCAAATTAGGTTCCATCTCCTCAGTAATTAAACCTTGGAAAGACTTAATTCTAAGGCTTCGCCTAACGGGAATAGTGTAAGTAGGGCTTATTGTTGTAAAACTCATGCACTAAAGAGAGAGAGAAGATTTTGAATTTAGAGGTAGCAAATTTCAATAAAATCAGCCAATCTCCTACATTTAAGCTATTAAATACAATCAGGACAATCTCCCGAAATTTCGGAAAAAATGTCAGGGACCGTGGCGAATGGAGTGCACACGGTCCTCGCAACTTTTTTTGAAATTTTCAGGTATGAAAGTTATGATGATTTTAAAGCTAATATGAAAAAATTGAGTGATTTTACGATCTGTAGATAGGCCAAATTAAAGTTGCAATCTCAAAATTGAACCCTACCAAGATTGTTGAAAAATGCAAAATTTGAATTTTGAAAAAGAGAGGGAAACTGAAATTTTGAATTTTATGATTTTATAGGGAATACTAAAAGCAATGCAGGTTTTGAAATTTAAAAATTGACTCAATTTCACGCAAAATTCAATTTTGAAAGTGGAAATCAAGGTTGTTGCAATTAAACATTTAATTTCAAAAGTCACAAACTGCGAAAATTTGAATAAAGCACTGAAATTTCGAATGAATACCAACACACTTTTCAGATTTAGGATAGTAAGAAGCACAATTTTGACATGAATTTTAATTTCAACAATTTTTGAATGATTAGAACCCTTAATCCAAGCAATCACTAGACCAACTTTGACTTTAATTTTGAAAGTGTAAGAATTGATGAAATCAGCCAAGATTCTGGATTTTAGCAGGAAAATACAGTAAGATCTAGCTCCCGAAATTTCGAAAAAAATGTTGGGGACAATGGCGCTCGGGGTGCACACGGTCCTCGCAACTTTTCCCCAAATTTTCAGGGATGTGAGATATTATGATTTTGTTGCGGAATCCAAAGTTATAGCCGATTTGGAGGTTTTTTGATCAGTGAAATCATTAGTCAAAGGCTGAATCAAGAGGGTTTTAAAAATTAGGGTTTTGACACTTAACCACTTAATTTTCAAAATTAAAGCACAAATATGATTTGACAATTTGGAATAGAAGGGTAGATCTGAAACAAGCATTAACAATTAAACATTTCACAAGCTCAATTACTAAAAAGAAAATTTAGGGTTTTGTGCAATTAACCTCTAAAATTTGCAAAAGATCAAACATGGAAATGTAATTAAGGAAATTTTTTTTTTTTTTTTTTCAGATCTAACCATGAATAATCAAAATTAGGATGTTCACGTTGGGTTCACCAAAATGTAAAGCAGAAAATCGAACCCTAGGTGTTCTCCCCCACTCCAAGGAGAAAGGAGGTCACTAGGATTGACGGTTTTCACTTAGGAGGGACTTTACATTCAAAAGAGGGGTTGAAACTCACAAGATCCAATCCCACACAATGCAAGACTGGATTCTAAATGAGTTTCAAGGGTTGAGACATCAAGGATACCCTCTTGTGTAAAGAATGTAGATAGAAGGATTGAACTAGGAGTACATGTAAAGTAAGAAAGATTCGCTTATAAACGGAGATAGGGATACGGGATGAAGCTGCGGACTTGAAATTAGCAGTAAAATGTCGAGATGATGCTGTCCTGCAAATTTGAGCCAAAGTTGACGGGACGATGGCGCCCGGAGTGCACACGGTCCTCCAAAAAATCCACGAAACAAAGGGGGATCTGTTCGTCTCTGCACAAGGATTCCAGATCTTCAATTACAGCCGCGTAACTGCAACCTACACACAGAAAAGAGAGGACGATTGGGGGGTTAGGGATTAGGGGTTTGCCTTTAGGTCAAACCCCAGTTTTGGAATTAACCAAGAAATGAGAATGCTGTAAATGTAAATGTTTGTAATGTAAACAAGTACTGATACCTTGTTGTAAGAATGGTTGTATTCTTACATGCGAAGGTGTAATGAATGTTGTATTTTGTATGTTGTAAGTGATCTCCTCTTCAATGGTTGAATCCTCATCTTGAATGCAACACTTAGCCTTGAATGGAGACTTAGAATGCTCAATTGCTTGACAGAATGCTTGAATGCTTGAATGTTTGAATGTTTGAATATCGCTTCCGCCTCTTTCTCGCATATCTTTTTCCCTCCTCTTTTGGGAGAGGGAATGTAGTTTATATACTTGTCAATTAGGGTTAGGAGACTGATTTTTCTGACCTTAGGCTGACCTAGAAGCATTATTTTCCGAATCGCAAACTTAAAGACTCGATGCCCAACAAGAGACCGGGCCCAAAATAGGGCCAGGGACCAGGGCGCTGGGTACCATGGTCCTGAGGGACTAGGGCACTAGGCGCCATGGTCCTGAAGGACCAGGGCATTGGGCGCCATGGTCCCACTTCCTGGGATAGCAGGGTGCAAGGAGGATCAGGCCAAGGTGCAAAAAGATGCAGTTTTTGGTGTCGCAAACAGGTTTCGGGGTCTCCATTCAGGTTCAACGTTGTGCCACCATCATGAAGACCCAAATGTAGTCAAAATTGCAAGTGTCGCAATTTTAGGACGCTACATAAATGTGTCCCGAGATGGCTCTTCTGGATTCAGATCATATCTCTACTCTATCAAAAATTCTCAAAATTATTTTTGTTTCCTTGGTCACCTCATTCTATCTTGTCGAGCATAAAATTATTTACCCTCTTTTTACTTCGAAATATTTCCTTTGCAAGTTTTAATAATCTAATAGCTTCATCTTTGGAGATGACAGCGGATAAGTTTACTAGTACATACTTTATTCTCTCATCCTCTAGACTACCTGTATGACTCCTTGTATCCAAAATGTCATACAGGCTTTTGGGGATCATGGATGACAAATCTATCAATGCTTTACTATAGACATCCATGTATTCAAAAATTGCTTCCTCAATTGCTCTCTAATCTTTATCATCAATATTTTCATAATACACAGGTGCATTCTTCAAATCACCATCCTTAAGAATTTCATCAATTATTTCTTCCTTATCATCCATCGGTTGACTCAACAAATGTTGAGAATATGCATCCAGTGTGTTTGCATCCACTTCATACCCCATGGGCATGATCTAAATAGTTCTGGACTCAACTTCCTCCATGTGACATTGGTCCTTATCAACCATAAAGTAGATAGTTTTCTCATATTTCTTAACAGTATCCTTCAAGATTCTTTCTCTACTTTGCATCATGGCTTCAAAGGATTTGAAATATCCCTTCAAAGTAGATTTGTGTGCAACTGTGTCACCTAAACCATGCAATCCTTCCTTGATTTGAATGACCATTGGTTTATCATAAGCCCATTGAATCTTTCCAATATTAGAGATTTCATTCAAGAAATATAGTGCTACACAGACAATCAGGGAACCAAATTTGAAAACATGCTTCTTGTATTGCTTTATCTTCTTCAGATAGCTCAATAACTCACTGAGAAGAACTGCACAAAGATCATACCTCTTGTCTTCCTTTAACATTTGATAAGTTACAAATATAGCAATACTAGATATAGAATTCTTCTTGTTGGATTGGTACACTTTATATCTAGTCACCATCAAGAAAAAACTCACATCATGCTCAATTGTATTGCTGATTGTCATTGATCGTTTGTCATATTGGGATCCGTGTCACTATAACATTCTAAACTTTTCTCAGATCAAGGATCTCACTAGTTGCATTCAAACAAGTAAATGCTTGAATGGTTTTCTTCATGGTTTTGTGAGGTTGGACCAACCATATGAACTCATCATGGATTCGAATCAGGATATCTCAAACCCATTCGGGTTTATTGAACACTAGAAAATGAATAAACTGGATGAAACCCTTATCCTACAATGACCTGAATTCTAGCCTCAAATTTCTGATTCCACCCATCATATGCTTGGTATATAGTGAGAGCATATCCGCATTTCCAATTTCTTCAATGTTGTAGTGGATGTTTACCCTAATATCTTCGTTATGTAGTACGCCATATGGGACAAAGGAAAAAGCACCTTCTAGATCATCTTCAACAAATTTGAATGGATGCCTCTTGAATGCGAGCCTTGTGCTCTCAATAATCTTGATGACAAGTGGAGTTGCAAAACCAGATGCAGATACCATTACGAAACTAGGGTATGAAAAGATAACTCGTAAAAGGATAAATACCTTTTTATTCTCAACCAGATGCAAGGAATTGTTGACTGATCACTTCAATCTCGTTCGCTTCGCTCTTCTGCTCTTACTCTTTGCTCGCAATGTGAAGAATGAATGAGTGAAATGTCTTTTTAATCCACCAAAGGCCTAGTTTTAAGTTGTAATAAATTCTCAACCATAAAGGCTTCTGAATACCCTGCATCTTCAAGAATTCATTACTGGATACTCAAACTACCATGAAAACTTTTGGATATCAACTACATAGCTAATCTCCATCGTCTACAACCATCCTTGACTGGTTACAGATCTCAAAAGGGGGTTTCTAAAGATCTGCATGAAAATCTTTCCCCTAAGGCCAATATGCCTTAGTTACCGGATGAGGTTCCAACACTGGAATCAGATGTGGAGCCATTCTACACATTTGAATCTTCCCTTTTAACCCACATCTTCTTATGTTGATCTTTGATCTCATCCACCTTTGATTTTCCTTTTTCATCTGATTTATTCTTGGTTATCAGAGCATTTTGCTCTTGTTCTTTCTTCTGCAATATGTTGCAATGTGACCAGGTTTTTTGCATGCATAGAAAACAACATTCCTATGTGCAGGCATAAAGTTCATTTGATTTGGTCTCATCCTACATTGGTTAGAAATGTGCCCAAACATTCCACAAGTGTAGCATCTCTTATTTTGAGAATTATTTATCACTATTTTGCATGTTTGACTTTGACCAAAATTGTTGCATATGAAATATTGACCGGTAAAGGTAGGACCATTATTCATCTTATTTCTGCATTGACTTGCCATATGACCGCATTTTCCACAAACAAAACATTTTCCATTGAATTTATAGGCATTAGGTTGTCTCATCAGAGGTTTCTTGTTCTTCTGTTGATGATTGCTCTGACCAAAACCAGAGGATTCTCCTTTCTCAAATCCAAGTCCTCACATGTCTTTCCCATGTCTGTAACTTTCCAGCATCTCATCTAAGTGGGCTGAACTAGCTTTGAAGTTTTCTTTGTACTCATTAGCAGTAGAGAGTTCATCTCTTAGAATTATGACCTGCCTTTCAAGTTGTTGTCCATAATTCTTGCATTGCACTAATTCAATCTTCAGTTGATCATTCTTATATGTCAATCTGCAACATTCATCAGATCTATCCTTCAATGACTGAGTCAAGGCTTCTTCATTCTTCTTTCGATCTTCAATCTCCTTTGTTAGCTTCATCACAATAGATTGCATCTCTTTCTTCAGGACTGCATTTTCTTTAGCAAGCTTCTCACATTCATTTGTCTTGTCTTGTAGGGCTTAATTGTCAATGCTTTATTCTTCTTTCTCCTTGAGTTTTTCCATCAACTCCTTTGTCTTTTCTCTAGAAGTTCTCACTTGATCTTTCAAGGTTTTAATTAAATCTTCAACTGAAGTTAGGTTTGTTTTCAGAGAACTTACTTCTTTCCTTGCTGCATCAAGATCTTCAAGTACCACACTAATATGTCTCTGCAAACCATAGTCCACTGATTCAATCTTTCAGATCTTCCTCAAGTTGTTCCACTTCTTTCGAGGTACAAAGCTCTAATACCAATTATTGGAATCAACGAACATTGAGAGGGGGGGTGAATCAGTGTTTTGAAATCTACAAACATATTAGCCTAATTCTTAAACCATTGAATGCATAAGAATGAAAATGAAATTCAAAAACATAAATCAATTAACCACACAACCATAACACCAAGATTTTTACGTGGAAACCTAGAAAGGGAAAAACCATGGTGGGATTTGAACCAACAATATTACTATACTATGGTCAGAAATATGATAATATTACATAAGGGGAATGCACTTGCATTCAAGCTCACTGCCTAGAGCTCACTACTCAATTACAAGAGGGTTACAACCCGGAGGAAGGCTCACTGCCATACAAAATATTACAATTGATTACAATGAATGAACTGAAGCATAGCATCTAACTATGCTAAAATTCAGTTCCAGTGAGGCTCTTATTATCTTTTGCAACTAATCTGTTATTCTGCTCTATTTTCTACTTTGTCACACAACAGAGCACCAAAATATTCAATTATATCCACCAACCTTGCAAATTCTCTCATACATACTGTAGTCACACAAATCTGTCTAGCTTAATTAAATAAATATTCGCTATTTATTTGATTAAAAATCCAGTAGCCATCAATTAATTAAATTAATATTTACTTAATTCATCCCCAAACATTCTTCTATTAATTAAATAAATTATTCAATTTATTTTAATTAATTCATTAAATCAAATACAAATCAATTAATTAAATAAAATCTATTTATTTAATTAAAATCCCTTTTTCCTCTTTTAAATAAATTAAATAAAACATTTATTTAAATCATTCCCCCCCCCCCACTTGCATTTTCCTACAAATGCAACTTGCACACATTTATTGAAATAAATGAATTTTTATTTTAAATAAAATCCTATTTTCCCTCACCCACCAAATCCACTTACAAAATCTAATCTCCTTCTAGATTCTTCTAACCCCTTCCTAATTAGCCTAATCCATCCCCTAATTATTGTCACATTCCTAAGCAAAATGGAGTCACTTCTCAAAGACTCCAAAGTCTTTGAAAAGCATTTAATGCTTTGTGTGTTCAACAAATTAACCCCCAAAGTCTTCCAAGACCACTAATGGCTCTTACATGACCATTTATGGCTCTTACATAACCATTTATGGTTATTTCAAACTTGTCTCCCCAAACATTTATTGTTTTGACCATATTCCTCTATTTCACATTTACACAAGAGTTTATCCATTGGATAAAAGCTTTATTCTTTGAATAAAGAGTTTATTCATTCAACCAGCCTTGACTTTAACTCCCAAGGCCATATCAAGCATTTAATGCTTATTCCCTCCCCTCTCAACCTATCTCACATTGACACTTGTCATCCTGAGATTGGGTTGAAAGCCCTCACATGGATTTGAAATCATTCAATCCTGACCCTTGTTGAGATTGCTCAATCTCAACCATCCATTGCTCCATTTTTCCTATAAATAGAGCCCATTTCTTCATAATCTAGATCCTGAAAAACTTGTATGCATTTAAGCTATAGGCATTTTAAGAGAGCATTTTTAGCATAGCAAACCAATATCTTTGTTATTTTAGTTAAAATCAATCATTTTAATATTATCATAGCATTAGCTTTTTATTTCACATTTTGGAGCACAATACTACAATCTCAATCCTCCATAAGCATCCATAGTGCAAAAAGCTGCTGAGAGCTACACTATTTTGGAACTTGGAGAGGAGAGGAACAAGGGAGAAGGAGTTAAGAGCATGTTAGGAGGCATTTGGAGATGCCTCATCATATTTAACTTCCTAGTTAGACATTCTATCATGCTTTTGGTATCTCTTTTGATATGTTTGTGTAGGAGAGTATTTTGTTTATGATTTCTAACACTAACAACTTGGCTTTTCTTCTTGTTTGTGTTTTGTTATTATTGACTAACCTTCCCTTTTTGCAGAGCATCATTTGATGAACCCGACGTGAATCGAACACCCAAAAATACCATTTTTTTTTGTAAACTAACATGTCTGATTGTTGAAAGTGTCACACAAGTTGTGCTTTGGCGCTATTGCACATGTTCTAGCACTACCGACACCCCTGTTTTTACGCTATTGTTTTTACAATAGTGCTATTGTCCAAATTTCAGCGCTTTTGAAACAGTTTTAGCGCTTTTGTCATTATTCTGGTGCTATTGATAAACTTTTAGTGCTTTTGCCTCTCTGTCATTCATGTTCTTTCAGCGCTTTTGTGTTAAATAGCACTTCTGTTCAAACACATAATAGCGCTATTGTAACAGAGAGTTGTACGAAAATTCCTTGTAACCAAAAACCAAAAATTTTAGGCTTGTAGAAGCCCACCAAAACATGCGGATTTTTCTAACTAATTGTCTTTTATGCAGGTTCTAATCTTTTTGTGCAGGGGAAGGAGTTAGTTTAAATGCTTTAAAAGTTTCTTTTTTAACTTTCTTTCAACAAAAGTTGGTTAAAAAGAATCCTTTTTTCCTTCTTGCACAAGTTAAAATAAACCTCACATTTTATTTTAGAGTGCATAAAATGAACCTCAAACTTGTTTTTGGTGCTTAAAAAGAAAATTCATCTTTCTTTATTGCAAAGTAAAAAGAACAACAAACTTCAAAATTTTGCTTTCATTGCAAGTTAGGGATACATTTTGTTTTGGTGCTTAAAATCAACAAAACAAATTTTCTTTCTTACATCAAACTTAAAAATCACAAGCCACACTTCAATTTTTGGGCAAATAAAAAGAACAATCCACTTGTTTTGATTTTTGCAAAAACAAATTTTACTTCAAGCAAACGTGTTTTTCATTAAGTTGACCAGGATTTCCGAATTCTAGATTACAAAACACATTGCCTTTGAAGTTAAAAACAACACCATGGCTGTTGGAGCAACATCTCCAAATAGTTAGATCACATTTGAAATGGTGGATTAAAAAGAACAAGTGTCTTTCGTACTTGACACACTTGTGCAAAAAGTCAGTCGAGTGGTCCTACCTCTAACACACACTATCCTCTCCCTTGGCTTTCGTGGTCCTAGGTGCAAGAGAAAAGTGTTAGTAACACTCAAAAATTTTATCTTTTTAAGAGAGGCCTGCCAAGGGATTGATACTCTTGGGAACGACCTCGAGCTATAAATCCTTCGAGCCACTATAGAAATCAGGTGAGAGCGAAAGCTGTAGCCTTGGGTATAGCTGTTCCTACAGTGTAACTGGCCAAAATGACAAATGGGCCCCACCACTGGTTACAAGGCTCTTAAGTGAGTCACTGCAAAATGAACTTATGTCCAAAAACATCGAACATGACTAAACGCCTTTAAGTAGTAGCCCACTTGTTCTATTGATTGAGGATATTTGCGATATAATTTAGTGCAAGAGCATAGATGGTTTTGCTCCCAAGATACTCACCATACATATTTCCTTGAGTAGAAACATAGCTTTTTGAAAAGTCACTTGTGGCTTGATAAAAGTGGTGACTCCCCCATCATAGGGATCATCTATTTGTTATGCTCATGCAAGACTTAGTATATCACATCCTTACCTGCCACGGCGGGATTCATAAGGTATGTAGTACCAAAGTCGAAGAAATATCAAGATGTGGGCTAAATTTATCACAACTGGCCATTTGACCTTAGGGATAAAAAGTGTTTGAAGTGTTTTCATTTAGTCAAGACCAAGTGCAAATTGAGTCGACTTTAGGCTTTGAAAATACACCTTAAAATACATCTAAAGGAAGGGTCATATACAAGTCCAAGGATTGGGTTGATCTAGACCCATACTCATTTGTGCCTTTAAGGCTACATTCTTGTGTTTGTGTGCTTGCTTTGTTTTCTTGTCAAAGAAACATCAAAAGAAGATCACTCCCAAAAACAAAGTATTCATCCAACCAAACATTTCTCAAAACAACCAAACACATCAAAAACAAAGTGCAAACAACAAAAGTATCAAAAATTTATGACCATTCTTCACATCTTGCGAAAGAAGAAGCATCATCAGAATATCAAATTGAAAAGAAGACCATTAAGCTCAAAGGCTTTAATCAAAAGGAGGAAATTCTTCTATATCAATAGACAAATCTTTGTCTCCCATAGAGCTTTTTTACATCACATGTGTCTCTACCTTCAGGGCAAAACAAATGAATTTGATTTAGAATCATTGAACCACAAAGCTTTTATGCAATATAGAGCTCTAAGTTATCACAAAAACCAAGGAGGTAAGATTAATCCCAACTTTTTCCCAAACATCTGTATCACATACAACACAGCTCGAGAAATACCACCAACACCCGAAAGGGAAGAGGTAGAGTTTGTCCCATTTGTGACACAAAGTTTTTATTGAAGTTGAAAACACTTCATCATCCATTTCATCCATCATCACTTCATCCTCAATCCGTTCCAAACTCTCAAAATATTAAGAGGTTCTTGTCCCAAAGTTATCTTTTAGATATTGCTTGAATCAGACACATCACATCACTTTTAGATTGTTTCTACATCTAGGATAAGCTAATCCTAAGAAACACATCTACGTAGGTTAAAACTAGTTCATGAGTGAATCCTCTCATTACTAGGTAGTTCAATCTGTAACACATCTCAGATTTCTCTACACCTTATCACATCCAAACTTATCAAACAAACAAGCAATTCAAAAGAGGGAATTTCGGTTACATCTACCTTAAAAGTGCTAGAGATCCGCATGCAACACAAATTCACCAATCATCACTCTCTCATTTCATCAAAAACTCATCATCATTTTCACTCAACTTCAAAAAAGGCTCATAAACAAAATGGCTCAAACCAGATCATAGTCAAGGCAACGAGAAATAGAAATAGAAGAAGAAGAAGAGGAAAATCTCAATGAATTCCAAGAAGCACTTGGAGGAAATGCGAATGACGAAAACCCAAGTACTCCTACTCCTGCAACAATAGAAAGGGCCCAGCATAACCCTCTCTTTAACAGACTATTTGACGAAATACTCAGAAGCAATGCAGATGCTCACTTCTTAAAACTCGCTCGAGAAGGAGCAAAACTCCCATCTGACTTTGATCTTGCCCAATTAAGACAAGCATCAGAAAGACAAAGTCGCCATGAAGAGGAAAGAGGTAGAGATCCCATCAGATATAACATTCCTCGAGGCAACCCACCACCTCCTCCTCCAACTGAAATAGAGATGTTGTGGCAAAAAGTCAAGAATCTCGCCCAACAACTTCATAGTGGTGTCAAAACTAACCAATTCTCACTCAATGACATCTTTCCCTATCCTTTTGATAGGAATCTTTATATGCCACCCTTTCCCCGAGGATTCGAAACACCCAAATTTGAAAAATATAGAGGAAAGGGAGATCCTCGTGATCATGTCAAAGAATTTCATTCCGCTTGTCTCGAAGTGGCATATGAAGACACCTACCTAATGCGCCTTTTTCCCCAAAGCTTGGGAGGAACAACCACATCATGGTTTTCCCGACTATCAGGTGGCATTAGAACATTTGAGGAACTCATCCAGAAGTTTCTAGCTCATTACTCTCATAACATTGAACGCGACATTACCATGGCTGATTTGTGCAACACTAAACAAAAACCAGGTGAACTATTCTCAGTATTCTTGCAATGATGGCGTCAAATGTCTAGCAGACGTTCTCTTCAGTTACCTGAACGAGAACTAGTTGAAATATTCATTTTCAACTTAAACGAAAGAAATGAAATTTCACCTGGATGTTAAAGACACAAACTCTTTTAATGATATGATCACCAAGGGTTTGAAATGTGAAAGGGCACTCATCAAGAAAGGACTCATCAAAATCTTTAATGAACCAAAAGATGGTCCTTACCCACGCTTCAATTGCGATAAACCAAACTTCTGGAATAAAAACAAGAATATCGTCAATGATGGGGTTGTGGATGCCCGGACTATCCAAAATGCACAAACTATGGTTCGGTTTGCAGGACAAAATCCTCCACCTCAGAATAACACAAATGTTCCTTCCAATCAAGGTCGCATCACGTCTCACAATGAACCAAGACCTCGTCAGCGAAAACAAAAACGAACATACACTCCCTTAGGGGAACCCATTGAAACAGTATTGCGACAACTCATTTCTCAAAAGTTGGTCACTCTACCTAAACTATCAAACTATGAGCCTCAGGTCAAACTGGCATGGTGGAGAGATACTGAACACTGTGAATTGCATCAAGGAAGAGGACACAAGACAAGTAATTGTCACCGATTAAAAGATCTTATTCAAGATCTTATTGACCGAGGAGAAATTGAAATTGAAGGACATGACCCAAAAACAACAAATAATGATCATCTGATGTTCAAAAATCCACTTCCATCACAAGATCAAAGGGGTCCTTCCACTTCTAGGCGAGGTGCTGATACCATAGATTATACGCAGGCTGCGTATAATTACACTGTAAATCATCTGTATGATGCTAGTGAACAAGTTGCAACCATAACCTTCAAAAATCCCAACTCAAATTGCAATGTTGTTACAGGTCGTGGCAAGGTTACCATAAAGGTAGCTCCACAAGGCACCACCTCCATCCCAAAGCAGTACAATCTTGTGGAACAATTAGACAAAATGCCTGCGCTTATATCCATTTTAGAGCTATTGCGCCTATCGCCATCTCATAAAACTATCTTGGATCAAGCACTCCAAGAGGCGTCAGTCCCTGCAAATCTGAATACAGACCAATTTCAAGCCATGGTTGGAAGTCTAAAGTCATCACCTTGTCTCACTTTTTCCAAAAGCGACAACTCTTCCTTCCAGCAACCTCATAACGCTTCACTACATATTGAAGGCTTTATCAACCAGCATAGGATCAAGTGAGTCTTGATAGATAATGGAGCAGGCTTGAATATTTATACACTACAGTTGGTCACAACATTGGGATATGTGGTAGAATCAGTGGATCCCCGTAAGAAGATCACGATCAAAGCCTACGACGATGCAAAGCGGTCATCCAAAGGAGCTGTGGTACTACCAATCCAAGTAGGCCCAGTGGTAAAGCACATCATCTGTCAGGTTCTGGACCTTCCTCTGCCATATAATCTATTGTTAGGGAGACCCTGGATACATGCCATGCAAGCCGTTCCATCTACCTACCATCAATGTATCAAGTTCCCACATAATGGTGTAGAGATCACAATTCTGGGTGATGCAAATCCCTTTGCGTATTGCCATAATATCAGCCATCAACCAGAGATTACCGTTCCTAATAATAGAGAAGCCATTTCTTCCACATCATATATAAGTCCCGCCTCTCTTGCCAGTTCAAACACCACTATACCAAAGCCAGACAAGCTTAAAATGAAGATAGCAGAGGAAGGTCCTAGGGAATACAATTTGAGTCAACTCTTTTGTGTGGGACAAATGCCCACATCTCCTAGAACACATGGTAAACCATAGCAGGTACTCCAACAACCACTAGTCACACCGGCATGTGCTTTAATGCCTTTCATCCTTGGAAAGAGTCAAGAAGAAGAAACCCAAGATGAGGACTTAGCGGACTGGATCTATAAAGATCCCATCACCACTGATATACCACAAGTTAAACTTCCTACAGATCAGTATGGCAAAGGTCTCCTCATTATGCAAAGAATGGGGTATGATGGTCAGAGTGCTTTAGGCTATTGCAAACAAGGACGACATGAACCTCTGCTGCCGTAATTAAAGCCCAAAGGTAATACAGGCCTAGGCTTTGAGAAAGAAATCTTTCCTAAACTCAGATTCAAAGGAAAACCCAGCAAACCATCATGTCAGCCTACTACCAAAAGGATACCTTTCATTATCAAAGCAGCATCAAACACCATCCCAACTGCCCCACCAAGGCTCAAAATCCCAACACAACTATCACCAATGTCAATCATCCCACCAAACGAACCAGTAATCCCATCAGTAGCACCATTAGCAGCAGCCACTGTATCAGAACCCGCAATAGCATCTATGGCACCAACAGTTCCAGCAGAAGCAACTGAGTCAACATTGTCAATACTCCCTATACCAGATTCCTTTATCCCCATCAACCGCCCTGCAGCACCGATCACTACAAAGGTACATCAACCAATCACACCTGCAGTATTCAACTCAAAGGACATCCCAGTATGGTATAGTAATCGGATGCTGGAAAGTGACTCAGAGACCGACTCACATGAGTGGGAATTTGATTCTGTGTAGCTTAATACTTCAGATGAGGACAACACATCCCCACTTCCACCATGAAAAGACATCCCTATTTATGGAGAAGCATAGATAAAGACCACTTGGGTTCCTGAGCTGGAAACATCTTCCACAGACCCTACGTCTCATCCTATGCCTGATTCTGACAGGGAGAGTACCATTAATGACCTTCACCATAACGTCTTAACCCTCACTGATACATCTAACGCACTTAACTTAGTCGATGAAGTGATGCCCATTATCCACCTTGAACTCACCAAATGGAACCAACCAAATCCCCCATGGATTGACCTCTTCCAAAACGATGAGGCCATCATTGACTTTTTAGAATTAAGGGATAACCTACCAAGCGGGGATCACAAAGCTGGATTCGCCATCGAACTTAATAGCGCAACATACTTCAGGGTGGATGACAAACCTTTTAGCTGCAAAAATATAACAATAAAACATGGATCTTCCAGTGAAAACCACACTGTGGCACTGTTTGATCCAACAAAAGTAAAAAGAAAGAGCGTATCCAATGGTGAAAACCTCTCTGAGGCACCTGAGGATGAAGGGTTTGACATTCTCCCTGATAGTACACAATAGGAACGATCAACGATTCTCATCAAGGAAACCAAAGAATATAATGTGGGGACTCCTGAAAATCCTCATATCATACATCTGGCATCTCTTCTCACTCTAGAGGAACAACCTAAATTAATAGAGTTCTTCCAGAAGTGTCTAATCAACTTTGCATGGTCATATGCAGACATGCCTGGGCTTGCTCCTGATTTAGTCATGCATCACCTTACCGTAGCAGAAGGAGCCAAACCTATCAAGCAAAAGCTTCGTAAGATGCATCCTCAAATTGGAGTGCTAGTCAAAACAGAACTCAAGAAACTCCTAGATGTTGGTTTCATTAGACCAATTGATTATGCAGAATGGATCTCCAATATTGTGCCTGTCGGCAAACCAAAAGGGGGCATCCGCATTTGTACTGACTTCAGAGATCTGAATAAGGCATGTCCTAAGGATGACTTCCCCTTACCAAATATCAACATCATAGTGGATTTGACAGTAGGACACGCCATGCTTTCACTCATGGATGGCTTTTTAGGATACAATCAGATAAAGATCGCACCAGAAGATCAACATAAGACAACCTTCACATGTCCATGGGGCACATATTTCTGGAATGTAATGCCTTTCGGTCTCAAGAATGCAGGAACAACCTATCAAAGAGCAATGACCACCATCTTCCATGACATGATGCATACTATGATGGAAGATTATGTTGATGACTTACTAGCAAAATCACTCACCAGAGAAGGGCATCTCCACATCTTAGATAAAATCTTTGATAGACTAGAACAATACCATGTTCGACTCAACCCAAAGAAATGTGTCTTTGGAGTAACCTCCGGGAAGCTTCTAGGATACATTGTCTCAAGCAAAGGTATTGAAGTCGACCCAGCAAAGGTAAAAGCAATCATGGACATGCCACCACCAAAGAATATCAGTCAGCTAAGGACATTACAAGGACGACTTCAATCCATCCGAAGATTCATTGCACAACTGGCTGATAAGTGTCACCCATTTACACATCTGTTACACAAGAACATCCCCTTTCAGTGGGATGCCAGATGCCAGGAAGCATTTCAGATGCTTAAAGACTATCTCATGAATCCACCATTGCTGATGCCACTAGATCCAAGTAGACCATTGTTATTATATATCTCAGCAACAAGTACAGCATTGGGTGTACTACTGACACAACATAATGCGGAAGGAAAGGAATGTGCTGTTTACTACATCTCTCGCACACTGGTTGGCTATGAACTCAATTACACCCCTATTGAGCGAGCTTGCTTAGCAGTAATCTTAGCAGCCACTAAATTGAGGCACTATCTGTTGACACACAAGGTACAACTCATTGCAAAGATCGATCCACTCAAGTATTTACTCAGCAAAGCAGCATTGACAGGCCACTTGGCCAAATGGGTGATGATTCTAAGTGAATTTGACATCGAGTACGTGGACCGTAAATCTATCAAAGGTCAAGTTATTGCAGATCAGTTGGCCGATGCACCTCTCATAGGTGATCATCCTCTCATTTCCAATTTTCTAGATGAAGAGATATTCATGATCACAACAACACAACCATGGAAACTATACTTTGATGGTTCCTACACTAGGCATGGCTCGGGGGCAGGCATTCTGTTTATCACACCTCAAGGTGATAGCATCCCGAAGTCTTACAGGCTCACATTTCCATGCACCAACAACATAGCAGAGTATGAGGCCTTGATCACAGGACTCAGGTTAGCCGTACAATGGAAATTACAAGAACTACAAGTGTATGGCGACTCCCAACTGGTCATTCGACAAGCAACTAATGAATATTAGACAAAGGATGATAAACTCATGCCATATAAGCAAATGGTGGACACTCTAAAGACATCATTTACCACTATCACTTTTGAGCAGATACCAAGAGATCAGAATCGAGTTGCTGACGCTATGGCTACCATCGCGTCTCTCCTAGATCTTCCACAAAATTCAACACGCTATGAGTTCTTGGTAGAACAACTTTGGATTCCCGCTTATGATATCCCCGAATCTGAAATGATATGTCGCCTTGTTAGTTCTAAATCCCCATGGTATGGTGAAATCTACACCTATCTCCACGATCACACCCTCCCTCCTAACCAATCCAATAACCAACGTAAAACCTTCATTCACCAAACCGCTCGATATACCATTATTGCTGAAACCTTATATCGCCGTAGTCTTGATGGTACTCTCCTTCGATGTCTGGAACAAGATGAGATAAAAAAGGCTTTGGAAGAAGTCCATGAAGGCATTTGCAGGACTCATTCAAGTGGTCCATCACTCGCCAAGAAACTCCTTCGATGTCTGGAACAATTCAAAATACCAAAAACATCAAAAACCATCGAAAATCACACAAAAACATGGCAACACTTTGTACATACTCATCCATGCAAATATCAAAACAAACATTGACAAACTACTCACACAATGACCATTTACCAATCGACCACACAATCGACATCAACAATCAAACTGTCTTTAACAAGGATGCATCCTTCCTTACCAAAACAAAGACAAAAAGTGACGTTTTCTTTGACAAGAAAATTATGTTAAGCTATCAAATACTTGGTTGATTTATGAGTACAAACATTTGTTTATCTGTATCGGGATCTTTCAGCATTGTTTGGTATCGTTTGCGCATTATTTCCGATGAAGTTCTGGGGCATGTACTAATGGTGTCTACGTGGGAAGTTCACTAAGTTATGTGATCATATGCAAAATACAGTTATAGATCACTACAGCTTGCTGACTACAATGTATACCTCGACCATATGGGCATAAACCATTACCAAGGATCCATATTCTTTATTCTTTATGTATATACTATTTTTTTGCAGGTGCAATGCTCTTCCTTTGGTTCTTCCTACCTCATCCAAACTGGATAAAGGTTTTATCTCTTAGTACGATATGCACTTGTCTCGGGATATGATCAGCCTAAGATCAAGGAGGACGATCCAAGTCATGCATGAACAGAGATAATCCTTGTCTGTTCCACAAGCAATACTCTGGTCGACTTGACCCTTATATCAAGTCGTTTGTATTAACTTGCTATATAAAAACCATGAAAGGAATACTCAGGTCATCTTGAATCATTATGTCAAGATGCTTGTATTCTCTTCCAAACATTTTAAAGCTCAATGATGAAAATAGAGCACTATGGATCGTCATTTCATCTCATCTATTTATATATTACATTCCGTTGCATATCACCCATCCATTCACTCATTCATATGTAGGCTTTATATGCAAAAGTGACCATACAAGCTGGTCATGGATACAATCACGATCGAGTACTCTGATACATCATTAATGCATCATGCAAAGTCTCAAAAACCTTGCATTCCTCATGATCATATCATCCTCGCATTTAGTTGCATCTTGCATTAACTACATTCACATCATTTTCACCTAAACATTGCATATAGTTCATTTTTGACATTAGTTTTCATTAAATCATTTACATCATTAATAATTAGATTCATTCATGGGATTCAATTGTCTTTGATTATATTAAGTCATTTACTAGGCATTCATATAGTGTCGATTATCCATCATCATTTTATCATCCTTTATCATTTATTATTTGCATAACATTCATTTATAGTTAAAAGGTGCATTCATTCATTACTAAGTATCTTATTACGCTCATTTTAGGATTCATTCACATTGCATTCATTATCATCTTTTTAATTGCATTAAGGTGTAGTTATTAAACCCATAAGTTATAATATCATCATATTATCATTTGTACTTAAATCATATTTAAAACATTTAGAATCATAAATCCACTTGTTTATTAAACATTGGTTCATAACATTTTATATCCATTTTTACATATGCATTCGTTTAAAAGGCATTATCATATAAACATTTGTACTTTACATTTTGTTTATCCATATCACATTCATCTAAACACATCTAGATGCATATCCATACATAAAATCATTCATTCAACCATTACATTCACATCATCGCATAAATCATCTCATCATTCTATTACAATAGGAAACACCAAAATCCTGTTCATAAATCATCATAAGCATACATCATCATCATGACATTACATACATAAAAGCATTACATCAAAAAAATCAAACAAATCATACATATATCAACCTGCATTCATATGTCAGTATCCCACATCATAAATCATCATAAAAACATGCATATAAGAAACATCTCATCAAATGCATACATGTACACATATCCATCTAAGCCATAACCCATCATCCTGCATAAACATCCATACATAATCAACTGCATATCATCCAAATAGGGGATCTCCTCATATATATCTCATCTCATATATCAGAGTGCAAAGAAGTCTACAAAAATCGGCTACCAAGAGCCATCCACGATACAGTCCAAAAAAAAAAAAACAATGATACAAATACATATATGCATGAATGCTCTCTCAAATGCCACTCTGGCCAGATGTTGTCCCAACACCTCCCCCTACTCCGCCACTGGTGCCTGCACCACCTGATCCATCTCTCCGTGGAGGCCTCATCGAACCACCACTCCCTCCTGTATCCCCTGATCTCTCCCTCCGCAGCAGACCCATCACACCCCCACTGCTTTGCATCCTCTGCGATCGCTCTGATCTAGCCTGCCGCATCTGAGAATAACTGAGAGCTCACTGACTCACTGGCATCACCTGCTCATATAACCCCCGCCAGTACTCTATCTCCGCCTAAGCTCGCCGCATCTCCCTCATCACCTCCCCTATAGGCCCCTGTGCTCCTACTCCAATCCGCACTCTCTCCTACAGCTCCGCTAATCTCTCCACTGCACTATCTCTCTCCCGCAGCACCACCGTCAGCTTTGACTCCCGTGCAAATAACTGCACATCCCTAGCTGCCACCTCCACCTCCAAATCCTCTATCCGCGTCTGCAAGCGCACTATCACATGATCCCGCAGATCTCCAGTGGCTCCCTCCCCGGTGTCCATAGCTGCCTCCCCTGCACCACCCTCTCCAGTAGTCCCCTCCCCTCTGTCCATCGGGATCTCCCTCTCTATCCCCCTCCCACTCAGCTGAACTCCTCCCTGTATCAGTGGTCCTTGTGAGATCTATAGAGGCAGTCCACCTCTCCCTCTCCGCTGACTCTGCATCCCCAATCCTCCTCCACCTCCTCCATCTCCTCCTCCACCACCTCCTCCATCTCCTCCATCTCCTACTCCTCCTCCTCGACCTCCTGCCCTCCTCCATCTCCGTCCCCTCTCATCCTCAAACGCTGGGATTGGCTCCGCTGGATCCGATATCCATGGGATTGGGTGTGCTGCTCGGTACTGCGTATACTCATCTGTCACACCTGCATCCATGACCCTCGGTCGTATGTCCCATGGTCTCGCCTGCAGTGTCCGAAACTCTGCCAGTGTTTGATCATAAGGTAGCACTAGACCCCATGCATACCTCTCTCGAATAACCCGCGCATACTCTCCAGATCCACTAGGCAGTCCCTGCTGCCGTCCAAACTGCCTCATCATTCGCCCGGGCACCTGTCTCTCCACATGATAGGAGGTCCTCCCAATGAGGAATCGAGTCATAAACACATAAGGCAGTGCCTTTGCATCATCATCCCATGGCTCACACTCCAAGTATGGCCACCATATCACTGCATCCAGATTGTCTAATGCCCGCCGCCAACACTCTAACTTCCCCAAGTGGGGCTGACTCATCATGCCACTGTACATAAACATATACGGCTGGTCTACTGCACGAAATCTAAGACTCATCGGTCGAGTCACTGGTAGATTCTCCCAAGCCCAAATATGTAGCAGCGTCATTCCCACTGCTAAGGAACCCCTCCCTCGATATACCACCTCATGGAGCTCCTGGTACATGTGCGCCAGCACGCACGACCCCCACGCAAATCGGGTCCCCTTGGTCATCATCATCTCGATAACCTGTCCCCATCCGACGGCCAAACCATGTGATCGCCTGTCCGGACACAACAGACCTCCCACAATGCTTGACAAAACTGTTGGAAGAGGCTCATATAATGCTGCTATATCCTCCCAAGCAATAGAGCCATCATCAATATATACATCCTCATCAAAAATCCTCTACACTGCCACAGTCCCCTAGGATTTATCATATGTGACGAGTTCCCCTCGAATCGAAATCCGTAGGATGCGCCACACATCCTCTAGAGTCACGGTCATCTCCCCCTGTGCCAAATGAAAGTTGCACGTCTCACTATGCCACCGCTCTGCTAGTGCTGTGGTCAATCCGTGATTCATACAAATCACGGGCATGTGCATCACCTCGTATAAACCAGTCGCGGCAATGCAGTCTATCTCTGCCTGTGTCAATCGATCCTGCAACACCTGTGTCGCAAAATGGCACTCCCATAACTGCAACACGCGCAGCTCCTCCTGCACATGGACATTCATCAATCACCATCAGTTGTTTTGTTTTCAAACTTTCTTAAAAGTTTAAACCTAGACTATCAACAGATACTTTGATCAAGTATCTTTGGGTCTCAACAGGTAAGCAATCATGGCCACCTAGACTTCAACAGACATTTATCCTAACAAATGACCTAAGTCTCATCAGGCTGCTATGGTTCAAAATAACTCCCACTTCACATTACCAACCATCCCTCATTGGCATCAGGGAATTAGCCTTCATCCAAATTGGGGCATCTCTTTATCCTGAGGCAAAAACGCTATTTTACCAACAACAGCGCTTGTTTCTCAACAATAGCGCTACAACCCTAACAAAAGTGCTCAATTAGCTATACAAAAGTGCTACAACTGCAAACGCGTTAAAACCCCTATGCAATAGTGCTACTTTAACTCAATAGCGCTCAATTAAGCCCTCAATAGCGCTTATTAACCAGAAGCGCTAAAACTTGCATACAATAGCGCTACTACCGAGCAAAAGTGCTCAAACAATGGCTCAATAGTGCCATTGCGGCGCAATAGCGCTAATTCATGGAGCAAAAACATCAGAACTGTAGTTCCAACACTCTTGCTCCGACTTGACATGGACTCAGCTAAAAACCTATCAAAAATGCATAAAAATTAATTTTTTGAATTTGTGTACTGCTGATCCATAGTCGTCTGGGCGCTGGAACCATCGCACTTGCTCGAATCTATGCTCGATGATTGGAATTGGCATCCTGGCTGCTACTCGCTCCTCCAAATGTCCCTATCAGAGCTTTGATTTCCAAATAATCACGGTCACAAATGATCCTGTTTTCGCCCCTTTCACCCCATTTATACCCTTCGCCGTCACCGTAACTTCCCCCCGCTCATCGTCGTGGTCCCCGTGTACTTCCCGAACCCCCCATTTCTCCATTTTTCTCCCGTTTTCTTCCATTTTTCACCCGTATGGCTAACTCCTTCTCTTCTACCACCCTGCCAATTTTCATTCTTTTTCGAGAGATTGTCCGATTTTTTGAAATTTTTCAGCCCATCTCTCGAGGGGGCATACCGCCCATTAAATTTACATTTTATGGGGCATTTCTTTACACCAGTTTTTCTTTCTTTGAAACGACGCGATAAACCGCACCGTCTCAAAGAGGGGCAAATGTAGTCACACAAATCTGTCCAGCTTAATTAAATAAATATTTGCTATTTATTTGATTAAAAATCCACTAGCCATCAATTAATTAAATTAATATTTAATTAATTCATCCCCAAACATTCTTCTATTAATTAAATAAATTATTCAATTTATTTTAATTAATTCATTAAATCAAATACAAATCAATTAAATAAATAAAATCTATTTATTTAATTAAAATCCCTTTTTCCTCTTTTAAATAAATCAAATAAAACATTTATTTAAATCATTCCCCCCCCCCCCCCCCACTTGCATTTTCCTACAAATGCAACTTGCACACATTTATTGAAATAAATGAATTTTTATTTTAAATAAAATCCTATTTTCCCTCACCCACCAAATCCACTTACAAAATCTAATCCCCTTCTAGATTCTTCTAACCCCTTCCTAGTTAGCCTAATCCATCCTCTAATTATTGTCACATTCCTAAGCAAAATGGAGTCACTTCTCAAAGACTCCAAAGTCTTTGAAAATCATTTAATGTTTTCTGTGTTCAACAAATTAACCCCCAAAGTCTTCCAAGACCACTAATGGCTCTTACATGACCATTTATGGCTCTTACATAACCATTTATGGTTATTTCAAACTTGTCCCCCCAAACATTTATTGTTTTGACCATATTCATCCATTTCACATTTGCACAAGAGTTTATCCATTGGATAAAAGCTTTATTCTTTGAATAAAGAGTTTATTCATTCAACCAACCTTGACTTTAATTCCCAAGGTCATATCAAGCATTTAATGCTTATTCCCTCCCCTCTCAACCTATCTCACATTGACACTTGTCATCCTGGGATTGGGTTGAAAGCCCTCACATGGATTTGAAATCATTCAATCCTGACCCTTGTTGAGATTGCTCAATCTCAACCATCCATTGCTCCATTTTTCTTATAAATAGAGCCCATTTCTTCATAATCCAGAACCTGAAAAACTTGTATGCATTTAAGCTATAGGCATTTTAAGAGAACATTTTTAGCATAGCAAACTAATATCTTTGTTATTTTAGTTAAAATCAATCATTTTAATATTATCATAGCATTAGCTTTTCATTTCACATTTTGGAGCACAATACTACAATCTCAATCCTCCATAAGCATCCATAGTGCAAAAAGCTGCTGAGAGCTACACTATTTTGGAACTTGGAGAGGAGAGGAACAAGGGAGAAGGAGCTAAGAGCATGTTAGGAGGCATTTGGAGATGCCTCATCATATTTACCTTCCTAGTTAGACATTCTATCATGCTTTTGGTATCTCTTTTGATATGCTTGTGTAGGAAAGTATTTTGTTTATGATTTCTAACACTAACAACTTGGCTTTTCTTCTTGTTTGTGTTTTGTTATCATTGACTAACCTTCCCTTTTTGTAGAGCATCACATACATTCCTCACTCATGATATTCACCAAAATGCACATCCATATTGATCTTATATATCTGCACCAATAAAAAGAATCATTTACTGAGTTGGCTTCCAAAAATCGCATAACACGCAACATGAAACGTGTATTAGCAAGTCTTCTCAATCTATCCACAAATCAAAATGTAGACCAAAACAAGATGATAATAAGCTTCCCATAATCAACCCAATAACCTCAAACATGGAACTGATCACCAAAATCAACCCAACAAATCCACAACACATGTTTTACCAAAATAGCTCTTCCCTAACTAAATTATCGGATACCGGACCTCTAAACTTGCTCACAAATGAACACTAGATATCAGGATCATGAGATACTCTACCTTTAACCTCAAATCAACTACCTTGATCATCGCAACCAAAATTGCATCACAAAAATCAAGATGTACACAATGATCTCATGCTCTACCAGTTACTGAGTTCCACCTTCCAGACTTATGCCTTATGAACAATATGACTTCCGATAAACCAAATCTATATACATCGGATGTGATTTCCAAACTGAGTTGCCATCAATGACAACCCCTAAGCATTAATCATGCACTAATCTTCACCAAAACAATGTCTCTTGCCAACAGTTAAATCTGAGCTCACTTATTCTCAACCCTCTCGTTTACATTTTCAAAGTGACCAGTCTTTGGTATCTATCCTATAAATATTTCTTCCTTTAGTTCATCTTCCTTGGTGTGTCTTCCTTACATTAAAATTGGGCTTAAAAATCAAGATTGCACATTTGGATTTGAGATCTAAAATAAACCATAATTTTTAATCCTAAGGTCTACCTATGTATGTTCTCTACTCATGTCCTAGTGGATAAATTGAGTAGATAGAATTATGTGATCTTATTTTTTTCAAGGGGCGTACCTAGAGAAGTGACCTCTCTAAGGGACAACCTCGACTACCATGTTCTGATAGATTATAAAGAGCGGGGAGTGAATCAAAAGACACACCTCTTGGAAGTAGAATATTATCAATTTGGCTTAGGGTAAGTGCAAGAAGTTGTGTCCACTTAATGTGAAAGTTTTGGACTTAGTTGAAAAGTGGAAATCAGGCGGAAAGAATAGGAGACGAATCGGGATCCCTTTTACTCTAAGGATCCCGAGCCTAAAAACAAACGGGATCCCGTGGGCCCCAAGATCCCAAATGGGATCCTGTGTTAAAAATGAAACAGGATCCCGTGTTGAAATGAAATGGGATCCCGTTTCATTTCAACATTGCATCCCGTTTCGAATATATAATTTTTTTAAAAAACGAAATGGGGTTCATTTTTGCCATACGGAATCTCGATTGAAGGAGTGGAGCCCTCCCAGAAATTGCCAGCAACCCGCCTGCAAGTCTTCTAGGTACGCCCAACACCCATTTTTATTCAATAATTCATATTTAGATTAATTTTTTAGTCAAAAAATTAGATTTTTAGTTTAAATTATTTTTTTGATTAATGATTTTTAGTTTTAAATTTATTTTTTAAATTAGAAAAAAATGTTTTTTAGCTTAATAATTATTTTTTTCATTAGAAAAGTATGTTTTTAGTTTAAAAATTAGTTAAATTTAGTTTGAATTTTTTTTTATGAATTGATTAGATTAGGATTTTTTTAAACGAATAAATTTAATAAAAATGTTAAAAACCTTGAAACGAAACCAAAACCCCCCAAAAAATCAAAACCAAAATATTTAATTTACAAGTTCAAAACAAAAATGAAAATGAAAACCAAAACCAAAAAATTACAACAAAAATGAAACTATTTAAAACATCTAAATTGTATACAACATGTACCCCCTATGACCACATAGGATCACATCACGTCCAACCCCTTACGACCACATATGACCCCATAGGATCAGCCATAGTGTCCAAAGGAGTCATGTATGTGGTCCTAAGGGGTCACACATGCACATTCTAATATACATGTGTAACCCCTCAAGACCACATACATGACCCCTTAAGACACTATGCATGATCCTATGGGGTCATACATGTACATGGTCCTAAGGGGTTGAACGCATGTGTGACGGGCCTTTAGGACCACATTGTGTTCTAAGGAGTTATATATGTGATCCTAAGGAATCACACATGTGTTAGAACACATGCGTGACCCCTTAGGACCACATATGAGCCATATTAATATCCTAACTCAGTTGGGGCATACAATTATACCCCAACTACTAGGATGTTAATTTAGACCTCTCATATGTGGCCCTAATGGGTCACACATGTGTTCTAACACATGCGTGCTTGATCCCTTAGGATCACATATATGATGGTCCCTTAGAACACAATGTGGTCCTAGAAAGGCCTGTCACACATGCACGCGTGAACTAACTCATGCTTTCAACCCCTTCTATGACCATGTATATGTGTAATATGACCTCATAGGATCACACTGTTCACCCTAAGGGGTCATATGTGGTCCTACGGGGTTGCACATGTAAATTGTAGAACACATGTGTGTATCCCCTTAAGCCATCTCCTATTTTCAAATTCATTCCCCTTTTAAGCCACATTTGTCCTATAATTTAGTTTGAGCCATGTCTATATTATATCATGAGTTAGAATGCGTGCATGTGTGTGACGAGCCTTTACTAGGACCACATTGTGCTCTAATGGGTCATAATCTGGTCCTAAGGGGTCACGCATGTAATAGAACACATGTGTGAACCCTTTTACTATCCTAGTAGTTGGGGTATATTGTATACACTAAGTATAGGATGTTAAAAGGGCTCATATGTGGTCCTAAGGGGTCACACGTGTTAGAACATATGTGTGACCCCTTAGAACACAATGTGGTCCTAAAGGCCCGTCACACACATGCCACCTTTTTAACATCCTATAATTTAGGCCTATCCCCTTAAGCCACATACATCCTAATTAGGCCTATAGATCATCTCAAGCCACATACATCCTATAATTTAGGGCTATCCCCTTAAGCCACATACATCCTAATTAGGCCTATAGATCATCTTAAGCCACATACATCCTATAATTTAAGCCTATCCCCTTAAGCCACATACATCCTATTTAGGCCTATAGATCATCTTAAGCCACATACATCCTATAATTTAGGCCTATCCCCTGAAGCCACATACATCCTAATTAGGCCTATAGATCATCTTAAGCCACATACATCCTAATTAGGCCAATCCCTTTAAGTTATGTGTCTTAAATGATTAATTACAAAATTTGTAGATGCTAAATTTGAAATTCCTATTCTACGTACATTAAATTAGCTAATTACAACCATACGGGCCTCTTAACATACTATTACGACAATTCCCCTTTTAATATACTAGGACCTATTAACTATATATATTAAATAGCATGTAATAGGTCCTATTAACTATATATTCAATTTATTAAACTTAATTATGATCAAATTAAATTTAATTTCGACCATGTCCCCTTAAGACACATGTAATTAGGAAATGCACGTACATCCTATAATTTAGGCCCATCCCCTTAAGCCACATACATCCTATAATTTGTAGATGCTAAATTTGAAATTCCTATTCTAAGTACATTAAATTAACTAATTACAACTGTAGCGTAGAAATTAGGATTCATCAAAAGATAAGTAGATCAAAACAAAACACAAGACATGATAACATAATCATAAGAATACTCAATGCAAACGAACCTAATTCCAAAGCACATTCAATAGAGGTATGGAAACAAAGCATTCAAAAGTAAAATTATGCAAACCATATGCTTCTTCCATGCGGCTCCATTGTTGTTCTTTCCTCTTCAATAGTTTTGTGGATCTCACCTACAAGTGCTCACACAATTGAAAGCAAAAAGGCTCAAGAGTACTAGAAACGAAGGTTCGGTAAAAATTCGAGATTCATGAAGAATTCAAGGGATTCGAAGATTCAAGATTAAGGGTCAAGGATCAAGGGGTTTGATTGAAGAAATTCATCCAATTTATAGAGAAATTGGAGAAAAAGACAAATTAGCATGAAATAGATTCGAATAGAAATTCAAATCAATAATAGCAAAGTTATGACATGTTGCTATGCAAAGAGGCTTATGACAATTTTATGATAGATTTTATGACAAATTTCCATGTCAAGACAAGTTCTATGACAAATTGCTATGTCAAGACAAGTTCTATGACAAATTGCTATGTCAAGACAAGTTCTATGACAAATTGCTATGTCAAGACAAGACTCTATGACAAATTTCTATGTCAAGAGTATGACACATGAAGCACACAAATAGGGAGAACTAGAGACAAGTTAATTAGGTGGAATTTGAAATTAGGAAAATAGAAAATAGGTGGAAATTAGGAATTAATGAAAATAGGAAATTAGAAATTAGTGAATTAATCAATAATTTTTCATTTATTAATTAATTCACTCACAAAGAGGAATAATTAGCCAATTAAATGAATATTTAATTGTAATGAGAAAACTTAGGATTAATAAATAATTTAGTAATCCTAAAGGAAGAAATGGCAAATTAGGTTAAATGAATAAATCATAAAACTCTAGAAGACGAATTAGAAGTGCGAGGATGACAATTAGGTCTATAATTGACTTGATCATGATTTGATTTTAGATTGACAAATGACCAATGTGATAAATGATTTGATTGAAATTGGTTGACAAAAATTGACCAAATTGACATGATTGAAAAAGGACAAGGATCGATGACGAATCGATCGTAATATGACAAGATTGACAAGGACAAAGATCGACCAAAATCATGACTGAAGATTGCTATCGACAAGACCTATTTCAAAAGCGAGATAGATGAAGAATGTAGAAGAATGACTCGATGCTCGCAAATGATAAAAACCAAGTGCGTGACATAGGAGAAATGTTAATGCGATGCAAAAACCTAAAATGAGGCAATGCGCAAATGTTAAAGTATGACCTCGCAAGCGTTGACCATTTTTGGGTGTCTACATTTTGCCCCTCTTTGAGACAATGCGATTCTGAGCGTTGTTTCAAAGAACAATAACAAAAATGCCCCAGACAATGATAATGACATATGCATGCCCCCTCGAGGAATTGGCCGGAAACATGCGGAAAAGAGGCCAATTGATCGATAAGAATGATAGAAAATGATAGGATCAAACGGACTGCCAAGATGGACTGAAGAAATGTTAGTAAGAAATGAGATAGAGGATAGTTAGAGATGATGAAAAACTTGCTTTCAGTAATGCACTTTGTAGGTGAGAACCTTTATTTTTATGTAGCAAAATGGATGCGTAGCATCATGGCATTGAAGGCCAGAGCTGAAATGCAACCCGATTTGCATAAGACAGACACAGCATAAACAAACGACAATCACAATCAAAAAAAAGAAAAGGATCATGAGCCATCCCGGTCACTCTAAATCACTCAGTGACATCATCGAGCAACATAGGAACATGATCGAAGATAAATCAATAAAAAGATAAGATGCGCAAATTCAAGCAAATCAGACAAACATCTTGATCTTCATTGTCAAAAGTTGAAAGTGCTGATAGGACGATCATGCTGTCTGGTTTCAGGAAATGCGGTACCCTGTCTAAGACAGGACACAGTCTGGTTTCGAGTATACCACACCCTGTATAAGACCCATGATAATAGGAACAAGGACAAATGATTTTTGATGCTGATATTTGATTGATAAGACAATTTGGATCAGTTTGAATGCTTGGTTTGAGTTGAAAAAGTTCATCTGTTAATGCATGATTTCAGTTAAAGCACAATGTTTGGTTGCAAATTGTTGGATGTATACGTAGTGAGCTGTCGATGCACAAAGGGAATAATTTATTGCAGAATGTTTGTTTTGTTTTTGAAGTTTTACAATGTTTTTGTGTTTTCAATTTTTTCAGGACTTTATATGATTTTTATGAATTTTGTTGATGACATTTTTCAATTTTTTAAAGATTTTTTTCAGGACATTATTCAATTTTTATGAATTTTTTTTCAGGACATTTTAAGATTTTTTTGGAATTTTTTCAGGACATTTTAAGATTTTTTTTGGAATTTTTTTCAGGACTTTTTAAGATTTTTTTTGGAATTTTTTTCAGGACTTTTTAAGATTTTTTTTGGAATTTTTTTCAGGACATTATTTGATTTTTTTGGAAATTTTTTCAAGATCATTTTTCAATTTTTTAGGATTTTGCCCCCAGTGTCTAGCAAGGAAAGGAATATGATAGGTGAATAAATAGGCTTGCTGCAATGATGGTGGATAGAGGGAAGACAAAGGCCTTTTATTATGGAGACAATGCGAATGCAATTTCCAAGAGCTATTACGTGATGGGACAAGAGACTGGATATGACAATGTATAGCAGTGACATGGCATGAGGGACATATCAAGAGGTTTTTGAAACCATGTTTAAATTTTGTGTCCTTAAGTCAGATCAAGATCAAGAGACAGAAAAAGAGTGTATGGATAGTGATAAGATATGGATAGGATAAGCAAGACCAAGAATGGATAAGGGACATAGACTGAAGGTTGCAATAAGATAGGGAATATGGATGAAAAGCTATAATAAGCAAATGGATAAATGACCAAAAGCTATGATAGACTGAAAGCTGCAAACAAGATACATGATGCTCATGACGATCCTCAGCCTTGTCAAGATCAAAGGTGGAAAGGGAAATTGGACATGAGGAACAATAGGATAATGGAACGGTAATGACGTGATAGGATAGTGAAGGGCAATAGGATATGAAGGATAATGACATGGTATGATAGGATAATGGAAGGGCAATAGGATATGAAGGAGGAAACCTGCCCCCAAGTGTGGTGTGCAAGAAGTTCATAAATTACGCATGACGCCTGTTTGCCAGGTTTTCATCACGGTACTTGCCCAAAGTGCCTGTTTGCCAGGTTTTCACCAATGGACGAATTATTTTTGCTTTACTTTTTTCCTTTTCTTTTTTTTTCACTTTTTTACTTTTTTTTTGACTTTTTCAATAGAAGATGGACACATGATAGGGGATGGAAGAAGGACTCAAGCGTCTTTTTTTTTGGGATAGTAGCCTTGAAAAAAAAAATGGACCATGACCTTTAAAAGTATGCTCAAAGACGTTGGTAGGATAAGGACATGGAAAATGAGATGAAACTAAGGCAAGGATTTATGCAAAGGATTGGACCAAAGGGATGGAAGGATGGAAAATATGCATTGGATAATGGATAGGGTATTGGAAGAATTGGGCTTGAGTGGATGGAAATGAAGGCAAGATCGACATTGGCAAACACCTTGAGGGGTGATGGACTGATGGAGGAAAAATGTATTTTGGATATTGAGATTTTGACGGAGGAAAGGCTATGGATTTTGGGAAATAAGGGCCCAAAACGGATGGAGGAATAGACTTGGACGGTTTGGATGGAGGAATAGCAACTTTGGATGCCAAGTTGGATGTTTCTTTAGGCTTTTGTGCTTCAAGGAGTCGCTTAGGGATCCACATGGTTTTTGATTTTTCATGCTTTTGTGGTTCCTTGGAGTGCATTGCTTGCACAAGGGATTTAGGAACCCATATAGATCTTGACTTTGCTTTATTTTGCTCAGTGGGCCTTTGTGGCCTTTTGGATTTTTCTTTTTCTTTATAGATCATATTGTTCTTTGTTTTGACATGTCGATTATATTGGACATGTTGATCTTTGAATACATGTGGATTGCTAGACTTACGACTTTTATGCTTGGCATCCAAATTGCTTGGAGGAGGGAATGAATGTCGGTGTGGATGGGAATGATATGGAGGCATGTGGGATGGATGGAAGGTTCTCCAAGATGTGTGCCTTTGCTGATGTTGCATAGGAGATGGAGGGATATAGGGACCTAGAATGGATGGAAGCGATGATGGGGAAGGTGGACATTTGGATTTTGACTTTGAAGGGATACCAACGCCTTGAGTGTGAGCTCTGTAGCCACAACCATTAGTATACTCTTTAACATGAAGGGATTCTTGCTTATGGAGATCTACTCCTTTGCCTTTATGAATATCTTGACTTGTAGGATACTCTTTTCTTTGGGAAGAAGACGCGAGTTCATTATGAGGTGGATGTGATATGAGAGAAATAATTAGATCTTGAAGTGGATCGGATTGCACCAAAGTGGAAGAACCCATTGTGCATGTCAAGGGTTCATGAACATCTTGCACTGACACGTTAGAATCATGAGGGGTATCAGGATCATGAGGGGGACTAGGATTTTGTAGTGGACATGGTTCAATGACAGGCTCTTCAAGAGATGGAATGGGAGAAATAATGGGATCATCAAAAGAAATGCACTCTTGGAGTGGATATGCTGGATTAGGACGTGGAGATGGAGGAACAAGTGGATCTTGTGGAGGATCTGAAGGAATGATAGGGTCTTGTGTTGGAAATGAATTTGGAAGGATACTTTGATCTTGACAAGGAGGAAGATCATTGGATTCCTCTTTAAAGGTGCTTTGCTCTTGACTTTCAATAGGATCATCAGAAAGGATGGAAGGGATATTTGGAATGTCAATGGGATTTGAAAGGACATTGTTTTCATGAAATGGAAGGGGATCATTTGGGATTGGATGGACTAGGATATCTTGATCTTGCTCAGGGAATGGAGTGTTAATAGGACTTTGGATATGATGGACAAGAATAGGAGAATCATCATGAGTGTCTGGGAAGATGGGATCCTGGTCAACAATTGGATGGGATGATAAGGTTTTAGGATCTTGATCTTGATTTGCTTTAGGACTCATTTCTTCGTGCTCTAAATTATCCTCTTGACATGGGGTTGGACTTTGGATATGCCTGGGGGATTCTGGCAAGGAATCAATGATTGGGCATGAAGGAAATGCACTTTGAACATTCGTGAAGGATTCTGGCAAGGAATCAATGCTTGAACATGAGGAAGAGGGACTTTGAATGGGGTCCTCTAAAATAGGTAATGGCAATAAAGTGCATGGTGGCATTGGGTCTTGTATTTCTGAAATATGACAAGGATGTGCGTCACAAATTGGATTATCGTGGCAATCAATTATGGATAGCTCTTGGATAATTGCCTCCTTGGGTGTATTGTTTGATGAGGACAATATGGAAGGTTCTTGTGAAACTTCTAAAGGTGTAGGGATAGATGCCACTGGAGAGTCAATTTGTTTGCGAGGAGATGAGGCATTGCTAGACATAAGTGTATTATCTTTATCTTCCTCAAAAGACTCACTTAGTCGTTTCCTTAAGAGCATTGCAATAAGGCCACCCTTCTTTTTAGGTTTTGACATGATTGGACTTGGAATTTGAACTTGTTTTTGATTTGATGTCATGTTTTGATATTGGACTTGATGTTGATCAGATTGGTTTGACATGTTTGAAACTTGGCTTGGTGTGTGTTGCAACCTTTGTTTTTGAATGTTTGGTTGCGGTTGTTGACATTGATATGTTGATTGAACTTGTTGATATTCCACCATTGGTTGAACCATTTGTTGACATCGTATAGTGGGTTGGACATATTGTTGAAATTGACCCATTGATTGTGTTGGTTGCATATGTTGGACTATTGGTGGTGATGGTTGAAAATCTGATTGATAGTAAACACCTTGTTCTTGTTGTGGAGGCACATAATGTTGAAATTGATGTTGTCTCCTTTCTTGTAATTTTTTCATCATCCCTATTTGGGAGAGGAGAGCTGGTATGTCTGAGCGTTCAAGAAGAGATCTTACATCAATTGGCTCAAAATTTTGACCTGGAAATTTTTGAAACATTTTGGACATTTGAGATCTTATCTTCTCACTGTTTATCACTTTTTGCTCCAATATCTCCTTTTCTTGAGCTAGTTTCTCCTCTAGTTTTTGTATTTGGACATTTAAATCATCATGATAAGTTTGACCAATGTTGCTTTGTTGGTGGGTTGGATATAATTGTGATTGCCTTGGATTAAAATTTGATTGCATTGTCGGTTGATATGTCAAACTTTGTTGCATCATTGGTTCTTGGAATCTTGTTTCAATAGACATGTCACTTATGCAAATGCAATATTTTTGGAATTTTTCAAGGATAATATATGATATGCAACTAAATGCAACTTAAATAGATGAAAATGCAATCTATGTTTTTGGTTGTTTTTGAAGATTTTGACAAACTTTTGAATGCAAATCTAAAAGAGACCCTTAGGAAACTGAAATGATGTCTAGACCTCAAAGGACAAAAGGACGTAATTGACAAAGGACAAGATGACAATGTCTCCCCTATATGCTTGGATACTAAGCTAGGTTTGACAAAATGATATTGATGACAAAAGGACAAAGGACTTTAATAAGGTCTAGACCTCCTAACAATGACTTAGGGTTTATCAAAGATTTGGATTACTCAAGTATGACAAGATCTAGGTTTGACACTATATGCAAAAGGACAATTAATATGCAAATGGTCTTAATATGATATGACAATGACTTAGGCTTAATGAAGAGACTTGGGATATGCAAATGCAAATGTATGACAATGGTATGACTTTAATGCAAGAGGACATATGCAAGTGGATGACTCTTATTGACATGCAAAGGAGTATGACTTAGGTGAAGCCTAACCTTGATACTTGACAATGACTTTGAAAAATGCAACCTAGGATGAACCTAAATGCAAGTGACATGAATGTTAAGACAAGATTTTGAACAATGTTGGATAACCATGCTTTGGGAATATGATCTTTGAATCTTGTTGAATGTTTGTTGGATGAATGTCTTTGGTGTTTGATCTTATGTTATATCAATGTGCTTGTTCTTGAAATGGGATTCAACTTTTGACAATCAAAGAATACAAGATATTGCAACTTAGACTCAAGACAATCATGCTCATTTCCACATTTCTTATGGTAGGCAAAGACATTAGGTACTTGAGAGGTAGACTCATTATGAGATTCAAGGAGAATACATAGATGCTTGACCCCACGGGCTCCCCTCCACGACACTCACTTCTCAGGGCAGCCAAGCATCAGTCCCCATGGAAATCTCCCCATGGCGAACTTAGTATCTCTTCCAAGTATCCGAATTTGTCCTTCTCAAGCAACTAGAAGGGTTTTTGGCCTCTAAAAACAAGGTATGTAGTAAGGATTTCTGTTAAGCATTACTCCTTGATGTCATGCAAGCATGATTGAGACATTAAGCCCATCAAGATACCAAACAAATGTAGTCGCGCAAGCACGATTTAGACCAAAAGGCCCTACTTAGATGTTGATATGAGAAAGAGTTTCAAGGGGCATCACTTCCCAAGTAACTACAATTCCCACGTAACACTTCCTTCAAAGCTTTCGCTCATCAGGTATTTGTTTATAGTGAGTTAGAATGCCAAGGAATTCTAGCCGTACTCACTTTGGGTCATTCCCTTCTCACGATTATCACTCGCTTGCTAAAGCAAAGTGGTCGGGAAGGCAGGCCCTCTAATGGAGACAAACAATCAACAAGACAAGCATGGTATTGAAGATCTGGATTTCTGATCACCCTATGAAGGATGAGAGCATACTCTCCTACTCCAATGTCATACTTAACAAACAAAGCAAACAAAGGTTCATTTCCACCTACTTATAAATCACTAAATGCCTAATTAAAAATCAAACACACGATTTGGTTGTTTCTCCAAGGCAACCTGCAAAACACATGTCAGAAGTTTGATTTGTTGTCTTTGACCATCGAATCTGCATAACACATGTTAGTAGTTTGATTTGTAGTCTTTGCCATGCGTATGCCAAGATCCTGCACAAATAATTAGTACCAAAATCCAAAGCATAGAAAACAGAAAGCAAAAACACCAAAAATTATTTGCATGAATGCATGATTAATTTGCCAAGCTAAATTAATCTAGATGAAGGTTGTATGATTTTGTTTTTTTCAAAATTTTGACCATTTACAGCAGCATAATTAAAAACGTCATAACTTTCTCAATATTTATCCAAATTACAAACTGTAAAATGATCTGGAAAGATAACAACGTGATCTAATAAACCCAGAAATCGTTTATTTTAATTCTACACGCATTTTTTTACGTTTTCAATTTATTATGACTGTTTTTTTCTTCGAAGAAAAATCTGCAATTTCTCCACAAAAAAATTTGCAACTTCACAAAACATTCAAAAAAACATTAGATCCAAGCATGTTCACGTCGGGTTCACCAATTAATGTAGCATCAGAAATTAGGATTCATCAAAACATAAGTAGATCAATCAAAATGTTAAACATGATAGCAATATCATGAGAACACTCATTGAAATGAACCTAATCACAATGCACATTCAATAGAGGTATGAAAATGAAGCATTCAAAAGAAAACATTATGCAAACCAGATTCAAGATTGAATACTCCTTCCATGCGGCTCCATTGTTGTTCTTTCCTCTTCAATAGTTTTGTGGATCTCACCTACAAGTGCTCTCACAGTTGAAAGCAAAAAGCTCAAGAGTACTAGAACTAAAATTTGATAGTTTGACAGCAATTCGGATTTCAAGAAGTAATTGAAGGGGTTCAAGGGGTTTGATTGAAGAAATTCATCCAATTTATAGAGAAATTGGAGAAAAAGACAAATTAGCATGAAATAGATTCGAATAGAAATTCAAATCAATAATAGCAAAGTTATGACATGTTGCTATGCAAAGAGGCTTATGACAATTTTATGATAGATTTTATGACAAATTTCCATGTCAAGACAAGTTCTATGACAAATTGCTATGTCAAGACAAGTTCTATGACAAATTGCTATGTCAAGACAAGACTCTATGACAAATTTCTATGTCAAGAGTATGACACATGAAGCACACAAATAGGGAGAACTAGAGACAAGTTAATTAGGTGGAATTTGAAATTAGGAAAATAGAAAATAGGTGGAAATTAGGAATTAATGAAAATAGGAAATTAGAAATTAGTGAATTAATCAATAATTTTTCATTTATTAATTAATTCACTCACAAAGAGGAATAATTAGCCAATTAAATGAATATTTAATTGTAATGAGAAAACTTAGGATTAATAAATAATTTAGTAATCCTAAAGGAAGAAATGGCAAATTAGGTTAAATGAATAAATCATAAAACTCTAGAAGACGAATTAGAAGTGCGAGGATGACAATTAGGTCTATAATTGACTTGATCATGATTTGATTTTAGATTGACAAATGACCAATGTGATAAATGATTTGATTGAAATTGGTTGACAAAAATTGACCAAATTGACATGATTGAAAAAGGACAAGGATCGATGACGAATCGATCGTAATATGACAAGATTGACAAGGACAAAGATCGACCAAAATCATGACTGAAGATTGCTATCGACAAGACCTATTTCAAAAGCGAGATAGATGAAGAATGTAGAAGAATGACTCGATGCTCGCAAATGATAAAAACCAAGTGCGTGACATAGGAGAAATGTTAATGCGATGCAAAAACCTAAAATGAGGCAATGCGCAAATGTTAAAGTATGACCTCGCAAGCGTTGACCATTTTTGGGTGTCTACAACAACCATACGGTCCTCTTCACATACTATTACGACAATGAAAACCATCAAAAGCAGGCAAACCATTCTTCCTTGTCAAATATTTCCTTAGCCAAGTTCCAACAACTACCACTGAACCAGTTGGATAATGAAAACCATCATCATCTTCTCGAGGATTAACTAGTTTGTGTTTAGTCTCAACATATCGATCCAACCAATATTCTGTTTCCTCTTCATTGTCCTCAGGTGCAACAACAACATACATGTGTCCTAGACAAACAAAAAATTAATAAATTATCAAAATTTAGAATTAAAAAAATACCATTTTTAATTTGTACACTAAATATAAAAAAGTTTGAAACTAATTTTATTAAATGGCCAAAAAAATAATAAAAAATGATTACCTTTCTATACAAGGTCTGAAACACGATCATAATCATCTGATGCAAACAGTTCATCATTATCTTCAATTGTGTTAATCTGATCTTGTGCTTGAGTAGGAGTCAAAGATCTTTGATTCCAATCTTCAACCCATTCAATATTCTCACATACATCAGAATCACTTGAAATACAAAACTGACAAAAACATGCAAGTTCCCTTATCCATATAGTCCACGTGCTTGCATTTGAACTCTTAAATGAATGCCATTTTGCCGATCCGCTAATTGTTTCACAATCAAATTTCGACACAATGTTTTCCTCTTCAACTAACCAAAAGAATCGTTGAATTGTAGATTTCACACTTGATCCAGTAGATAAGGTTGTGTTGCACCAATCTATAATTGCACGTGCATCTTTAAATTTTACATTATCTTCAAATTTTAATTTCTCTCTGGGAAGAATTCTTTTAACACATGCACCAGCTCCATCATGTTCTCCTTTACCATGTCCAGCTTCAAAAAAACTCCATATATGTTGGATATTGTATTTCTTGTGAGCCCTGCTTAACCAATAAAACATTCGAGCATTCTTGAATTGTCTAGTACAATTATCTGACCATATAAGATGTTCTGTCATCTGGATTCCTCTTTCTCTTATATTTCTATAAAATAAGCTGAAACAATATTGAACAAACTCTGACGAGTGCATCCTATTATCACTCACATAGAAATGATACTCCCCTAGGATTTCTCTATCATCCTCTGTGCTATCATCTGCATGTTTATAAACAATATGAACAAAAATAGCAACTTGAGTGGAATTGTAATATTGAGATTGAATTTCCTCTTGTGGATTAAGAGTATAGTTTTCTGCAAAGTCCACCACTGATAGTATACTTCCAATTGGAAATGTATTTCTACATGTGCGAAATTGAGAATCAAGCCATCTAGCATGTTAAGAGTGTGTCACATATTTTGGTACAATCTTACTTTTAAATTATGGCATGAATGCATGTACACTAACCTTCTCTATGATTAAATTGACATGCTTTCCTGTTTTCCCATCCTTTAAGGGATACTCAACATTCTTAAATCTTCTAACATCCACTAGTTGTTGTCCAAAATCAGTTTCAATACTCTCATGCATATATTCTACTAGTGATGAAAAATTGCCACAACTAGAACATTGTCCAGAGATACATGAATGTAAATAAAATAATTGCCCATCAGTTCTTTGACAAAATAAACTTGCTACAAATTCCTTGATTGATTCAGGTGGCATATCAATACCACATTCCTGGATAAGCATGTTACTATGCAAAACACAACGTATGTATCGAAAAACATCATAATAGTAATGAAATTACACGTGCGTTTTACAACAACAAGAGACTCTTTGCTTATTAATTTTCACATACCAGGGCTTGCATTTTTCAAATGATCTTTGACTTATAGTAATATTCCCAGGTAACAAAACTTCATCCAAAATGTTTCTATAAAATTCAGTTTGAGTTGTGTGTAATAGGTGTTTTGGATGAGGGTCACGAATTTTACACCCCACTCTCAACTTTAGAACATCTCTAGCATTAGATGATACCCTTGTATTATCATGCCAAAACTTTTCAACCAAAGATTTCACTTCAATATTAAATTTCATATCTGACCTGCGAAGTCTACCACTAAAACTCCAACTTTGGTTGATTGGATCACTTTCAATACTTTCTCTTCTTTTAGTTGCTCTAACCAATGTTTGAGGATGCATCTTTAAAATTCCACTAATGTTGCTTACCATCTTTTTATTCAAGGTTGCTTTATTCACTATGGCAGTTGTTATAGCTCGTCGCGCTGCATTCTTATCTTTAGATCGACTCGTTGTACCAATAGATTCAATGGCACTTGCAACAGTAGACATAGCATGCTTAATGGATTCATCTTTTTTTTATGCTTTCACATAGATGCCTATTTTTTTCATCACTTTTCTCATTTTCCACATTCTCATCAATTGCATCATAAGTTGACATTGAATTGCAAGTTTTTTTTGATAAAAAAATTCTTTGTATATTCTATTGGCATATGTTCTTATCTATCTCCAAGAAATCTTACTAGGAAGATTATCCAAAACCTTTTTTTCAATTTTTATAAAAAAGTTTCCTTGATCTTCAACAATTGGAGGATTTTCATTTTCACCATGTTCAAAAGGATTTTCACTTTCAACATTCAAAATAATTTCATCTTTACCAACATGAAAGTTTTCATTTTCATGGACAATTCTATCAATCTCAACATTAGTATATCCAGCTTCTACTAAATCATCAATATGAATATCACCTATAATCACATTATCCATGTCTTCCAGAGAAGGATTTGAAGATGTATCTGGATAATTTGAAGATGTACCTGGATTTGAGGATGTTGTACTTGGAATATTCTTCATAATTGTTTCATTCACATCGACATCATCCATAATTGCATTATCTACGTCCATCTGATCCCCCAAGGCATCATCTTGAATGTTTGTCTCTTCCATTGTTGTGGATCTAGAAGCATCAGGATTACTCATTTGTCGAATCCTCATTATTCTATCCCTTTGACGTTTGGCCTCCTTCTCTCTTTCTTCTTGAATTTCCTCGACGGTCAATTCCCTCCTTTGTTTCTTCTTCTAATGTTGTTTAGACCCCATGACTAAAAACTTATGCAATAAATGCCACCTTAAACAAATGGATCTAAAATTGCAACAAAAGAGCATCCAAAGAACAACTAAATCATAATATATCATGTAAAAACTCGCACATTTGAAGACATATTTTATTATGTTAAATGATCAATTATTTATACAATTTTGAAAAAAAAATTAATGAAAAAACAAAACGGGATCTCGTTTTCAACATGGGATCCCATTTTAATTCAAAACGGGATCACGTGTTGTTTTTTTATTTTTAAATAATTTGCAATTTAGAACGGATCCTGTTTTCAATACGGGATCCCGTTTTAAATACGGGATCCCGTTTGTAAAAAAGAGTTTTTGGGGCCCACTTGTAGGTTCAGAATTAGGCTTGGAAAATGGTTTGGAAAGTCGAACCTGAGGATTGGAACTGGTTTGACCTACAACTTCAAGCCCAAATCAAGCTTCATACAAAAAAATGACTTAAAAAATATATCTGAACACCTAATTTTCAGAATTTTTTTAAACAACAAAAACCCATTATAGTACACACTGTCTAGATTCCAAATATGTAATTTTTTAAGAGAATGGATCAATATTTTAATTTTAAAATAATTTCTAATGAAAGAGATCCATAAACTTGAAATAACATGGTTTTTTAAAATTTTAATAACTTTTTTGTCTTTAAGTTTTTTGAAAAAAAAATCATATGGCATCAAACTACAGACAAATCTATATAGTTTAAAAATAAATAAAATTAAAAAATGTTAAGTTTAGTTCAAATTATGCTTGCCGTACATGTGGATTTTTCAAAACAGTGATTATGCCCAATTAAAAAATAACAAAAATATATATATAAGGAAAAAAATTACAAAAAAATATCCTCATCAAAGGTGAGTGAGTTATAGATCTTTTCCCAAAAGGATAAATAAAAATACTTTCATTTAGGTCAAATTATGCTTGTCGTACATGGGCATGGTATGGTCCTAAAAAGTGACTTTTAAACTATAGGTTTTACTAATGCCTATTCAAAATTCATTTTTAAGATCTGGGTATTAAAATAAATTACATATTTGGAAAGTAGACTTAGAGCACTAGATTTTCTATTACTAAATTTTTTCAAGAATCATTCTTTAAGTGCCTAAAATATTTAGGTCAAATGGGATGAAATCGAAAAAAAAGGGAAAAAAAATTCCACTTTTTGGCCAAAAAGTGGACACAACTTCTCTGCTCCACTGGTTGATGTTGTTTGTGACTTGGGTGGAGGGACAAGCTTCTGCATAACAAAGGTAGGTGCAAACTGAGACTGTCTAGGCTTTGATTGCTTCAGGGGGGTGGAAACAAGTTTTGACTTCTTGGGCTTTGCCATGTCCTCCTCCTTAAGTATGTTTTGCTCTCTTTCCCTTTGCACAACCTCCTTAGATATACCCATTTGCTCTACTAGCTCCTCATCCTCCTTTCTTACTTTTCTCTTGATTTCCAGTCTGGTAAACATCTTGTGCAAATCAAGATCTTTTTCCTTGCAAGTATCGAACCTTTCTTCCTTATCATCCATCAGTTGACTCAACAAATGTTGAGAATATGCATCAAGTGTGTTTGCATCCACTTCATACCCCATGGGCATGATCTAAATAGTTCTAGGCTCAACTTACTCCATGTGACATTGGTCCTTATCAACCATAAAGCAGATAGTTTTCTCATATTTCTTAGGGAACTAAATTTGAAAACATGTTTCTTGTCTTGCTTTATCTTCTTCAAATTGGTCAATAGCTCACTGAGAAGAACTACACAAAGATCATACCTCTTGTCTTCCTTTAGCATTTGATAAGTTGCAAATATAGCAGTACCAGATATAGAATTCTTCTTGCTGGATTGGTACACTTTATATCCAGTCACCATCAAGACAAATCTCACATCATGCTCAATGATATCGTTGATTGTCATTGACCTTTTGTCATATTGGGATCATGTAACAGTTGTCACTATAACATTCTGAACTTTTCTCAGACCAGGGATCTCACCAGTTGCATTCAAACAAGTAACTGCTTGAATGGTTTTCTTCATGGTTTTGTGAGGTTGGACCAACCATATGAACTTATCGTGGATTCGACTCAGGATATATTAAACCCATTTGGGTTTATTGAACACTAGAAACTGAATAAACTAGATGAAACCCTTATCCTACAATGACCTGAATTCTAGCTTCAAATTTCTGATTCCACCCATCATATGCTTGGTATACAATGAGAGCATGTCTACATTTCCAATTTCTTCGATGTTGTAGTGGATGTTTACCCTAATATCTTCGTTATGTAGTATGCCATATGGGACAAAGGAAAAAGCACCTTCTAGATCATCTTCAACAAATTTGAATGGATGCCTCTTGAATGCGGGCCTTGTGCTCTTAGTAATCTTGATGACAAGCGGAGTTGCAACACCAGATGCAGATACCATTATGAAAGTAGTGTATGAAAAGATAACGCGTAAAAGGATAAATACCTTTTTATTCTCAACTAGATGCAAGGAATCGTTGACTGATCGCTTCAATCTCTGCTATGACAGCTCAATCTCATTCGCTTTGCTCTTCCACTCTTACTCTTTGCTCGCAATGTGAAGAATGAATGAGTGAAATGCTTTTTTTATCCACCAAAAACCTAACTTTAAGTTGTAATAAATTCTCAACCATAAAGGCTTCCGAATACCTTGCATCTTCAAGAATTCATTACTGGATACTCAAACTACCATGAAAACTTTTAGACATCAACTGCATAATTAATTTCCATCATCTACAACCATCCTTGACTGGTTACAGATCTCAAAAGGGGGTTTCTAAAGATCTGCATGAAAATCTTTCCCCTAAGGCCAATATGCCTTAGTTACCGGATGAGGTTCCAACACTGGAATCAGGTGTGGAGCCATTCTACACATTTGAATCTTCCCTTTTAACCCACATCTTCTTATGTTGATCTTTGATCTCTTCCACCTTTTCTTTTCCTTTTTCATTTGATTTATTCTTGGTTATCAGAGCATTTTGCTCTTGTTCTTGCTTTTGCAATATTTTGCAATGTGACCAGGTTTGTTGCATACATAGCAAACAACATTCCTCTGTGCAGGCCTGAAGTTCATTTGATTTGGTCTCATCCTACATTGGTTAGAAATGTGCCCAAACATTCCACAAGTGTAGCATCTCTTATTTTGAGAATTATTTATCACTATTTTGCACGTTTGACTTTGACCAAAATTGTTGCATATGAAATATTGACCGGTAAAGGTAGGACCATTATTCATCTTATTCCTGCATTGACTTGCCATATGATCGAATTTGCCACAAACAAAACATTTCCCATTGAATTTATTGGCATTAGGCTGTCTCATGTGAGGTTTCTTGTTCTTCTGTTAATGATTGCTCTGACCAAAACCAGAGGATTCTCCTTTCTCAAATCCAAGTCCTCACATGTCTTTCCCATGTCTGTAACTTTCCAGCATCTCATCTAAGTGGGATGAACTAGCTTTGAATTTTTCTTTGTACTCATTAGTAGTAGAGAGCTCATCTCTCATAATTATGACCTACCTTTCAAGTTCTTGTTCGTAATTCTTGCATTGCACTAATTCAATCTTCAACTGATTATTCTTATATGTCAATCTGCAACATTCATCAGATCTATCCTTCAATGAATGAGTCAAGGTTTCTTCATTCTTCTTTTGATCTTGAATCTCCTTTGTTAGCTTCATCACAATATATTGCATCTCATTCTTCAAGACAATGTTTTCTCTAGCAAGCTTCTCACATTCATCTGTCTTGTCTTGTAGGGCTTAATTGTCAATACTTTATTCTTCTTTCTCCTTGAGTTTGTCCATCAACTCCTTTGTCTTTTCTCTAGAAGTTCTCACTTGATCTTTCAAGGTTTTAATTAAATCTTCAAGTGCACTCAGGTTTCTTTTCAGAGAACTTACTTCTTTCCTTGCTGCATCAAGATCTTCAAGTACCACACTAAGTTGTCTCTGCAAACCGGAGTCCACTGATTTAATCTTCCGAATCTTCCTCAAGTTGTTCTACTTCTTTCGAGGTACAAAGCTCTAATACCAATTATTGGAATCAATGAACATTGAGAGGGGGGGTGAATCAATTAATTGCAAATTCACTCATACATACATTCCTCACTCATGATATTCACCAAAATGCACATCCATATTGATCTTATATATCCGCACCAACAAAAAGAATCATTTATTGAGTTGGCTTCCAAAAACTGCATAACACAACATGAAACGTGTATTAGCAAGTCTTCTCAATCTATGCACAAATTTAAATGCAGACCAAAACATGATGATAATAAGCTTCCCATAATCAGCCCAATAACCTCAAACATGGAACTGATCACCAAAATCAACCCAACAAATCTGCAACACATGTTACACCAAAATAGCTCTTCCCTAACTAAATTACCAGATACTGGACCTCTAAACTTGCTCACAAATAAACACCGGATATCAAGATCATGAGATACTCTACCTTGAACCTCAAATCAACTACCTTGATCATTGCAACTAAAATTGCATCACAAAAATCAAGATGTACACAATGATCTCATGCTCTACCAGTTACTGAGTTCCACCTTCTAGACTAATGCCTTATGAACAATATGACTTCCAATAAACCAAATCTATATACATCAGATGTGATTTCCAAACTGAGTTTCCATCAATGACAACCCCTAAGCATTAATCATGCACCAATCTTCACCAGAGCAAAGTCTCTTGCCAACAGTTAAATCTGAGCTCATTTATTCTCAACCCTCTCGTTTACACTTTGGTATCTATCTTATAAATATTTCTTCCTTTAGATCATCTTCCTTGGTGTGTCTTCCTTACATTAAAATTGGGCTTAAAAATCAAGATTGCACATTTGGATTTGAGATCTAAAATAAACCATAATTTTTAATCCTAAGGTCTACCTATGTATGTTCTCTACTCATGTCCTAGTGGATAAATTGAGTAGTTAGAATTACGTGATCTTATTTTTTTCAAGGGGCATGCCTAGAGAAGTGACCTCTCTAAGGGACAACCTCGACTCCTATGTTCTGATAGATTATAAAGAGCGGGGAGTGAATCGAAAGACACACCTCTTGGAAGTAGAATATTATCAATTTGGCTTAAACATGTAAGAAGTTTATTCCTTAGAGAAGTGAAGTCATAGAGTGTATTACCCTATCCTCCCAAATTTTTGGCATTATTTTCTTTCATCTTCAAATTTATGCCTCAACGTACCCTTGTGGTATATAGAGGATAGGCACACATACTTGGGATTTGTGGAGCCTAATTGAACCTTTTTAAATATCTTTTCTTCTACATACAAGGATTGATAATCCCAATTGAGTAAGCTTGTTGATGTATACTATGTGTTTCAATTTTCAGATCTTCTTCCCTTCTTGAATCCAAAAGGGGACAAAAATCCAAATTGAGACATAGGGAAAGTGACTTCATCTTTCATTTCTTATTACATCAAATCTTATAAAAAAATTCAAAAATTAAAAAAAAATCATAATATTTGTGATTGTAGAGGTGTTAATGTACTTGGTGTCTTTCATTATCTATTGTGTCTCTTACATCTCTTTTCGAAAGAAATCATTCAACCAAATCAACTATCAAAAAGCCAAACTTTCACACACCAAACTGTCAAAAACAATCAAACGCTAAAAATTGCAAAATTGAAATCCATACATAACAACCTCAAGATCACAACACGAGAAACAGGGAATCACAATAACCCAACACAAACCTCACAACTTCTCCAAGAGGAACTCAATATTAATTTCGAATACCAAACTATTTACCTCCTTTTGAAGGTAATCAAATAGCTCAACCCACACAAACTCAACAATTAGAGATTTAAATTTATCTAAATAAATTGCTAAAATCAGAAGAGAAAAGAGAGATTGAACAAGAACCTAGGGCTGTGAAAGTGGTAGAAATTCTCCTTGTTGCAAATGTTGATCATTATCATAAAATGTTGCTCAATAAGAGCCCTGGGTACATAGTTACTTTCTCTTAATCTTATAGACCTTACCACTTCTTTCCAATCTAATCTTATTTCTATACATAATCCCTCAACTTCACCTCATAATACGCCTAAAGTTTTAAGATATCCTTATGATGACTTGGAAGATCATTTCACACCCAAGCCTTCACCTACCATTCCACCATCCATTCTTATTCCAACCACTAGAATCCTATATTAATCCATGACAGCTTCACAACCTTAAATTACTGTGCACATACCAAAATATTCCACCTACTACCAAATTCAACCTATGTCATCTTATGCCTATTCTTACTGTGCAATTATATTCCACAAAGTCAACCTTTCTTTTCCATTCCACAAATCTTATCACCCATCTCAACCTACACCCTTATCTCACCTCTATTAATACCAATGAGTGACTTGGCATCCCAATTTAAGAGCTTTCCATAAGAGATAATAAACATGAAATTAAGATGTGCATTAAGAAGGGTTATACATTTGAGGAAATATTCCCTTATCCCTACCTATGATACCTTTTTTTTTTTGCAAAACTTTGACATACCTGAATTTTATAAGTATAAAGGAGAAGGTGATCCTAATTATCATGCAAGATATTTTCATCTAGCTTGCATGAAGGTTGCTTATAATGGCACTTATATTATGCACCTCTTTCCAAGAAGTTTGGGAGATCAAGCTATTGAATGGTTTTCTTGTTTACCTCATGGGATTAAATCCTTGCATGAGTTGGCAAGGAAAATTGTTTCACACTTTTCATACAACATGAAAGATGGGGTTTCTATGACTAATTTGTGTAATAGAAAATAAAGAAATGCAAAAACATTTGCTTCCTTCCTACAATAATGGAGAAATATAGAAAGCAAGTGTCCCTATCACATTCCTAAAAAATGAGTTGACACATTTATCCAAAAATTAAATCAAGAAATGGATTATCGCCTACAAGTTCAATGTTCCAACACATTTGATGTGATCATAGAGAAAGGAATCACTATTGAAAAAGTTCTTATATTTCTAAGGGTCTTGTGAAAATATATACAAAGAGAACAATGATAACCATTTTACATGTGATGATAAACCTTGCCTTTGGACTAAAAAAATAATGTTTTTAATGATGGTATAATGGAGTTGAAAGTATTAAATCCCCATCCAACATATCAACAAACCCACAAGGTATCAAATTAAAAATAATAGTATGGCTAGATGGAAAGCCTTTGCACATGGTGTCCGTCTAACAAATACTTTTCAAGATAATAGCTTTGGTGAGAGGCATGGTTGGTGAGCTCCTAATACTGTCACTCAAATTGTAGGGTAGACTTTACTTCCATTTGTTAGATAGTTCAAATAATCAGAGGACAACTGAGAGGGGGGCGGGGGGTGAATTAGTTGTCAGCAAATTACTGGAACCTTCAGCAATTAAAAATTTAATACCGGAACCCAAAAGAACAATACCAGAATGCATAAACCAAATACCGAAATAGCAGATAGCACAAGCAATAATCAGAGAATAAATACCATCCACATGAAACCAAGATTTGTATGTGGAAAACCTAGTAAAGGGAAAAACCACTGTGGGAATCCTACCCACAACCAGATAATACTTCTACGGTAAGTATGTGATTACAAATGATGGGTCTTCACTTGCTGGAAGGCCAATAGCCTAGAGAACACTGCTCATTACAAAATGAGCCTCACTGACTACATATAAATCCAGACTGCTATCTAGAAGAATTAATGAACTGCAATGATAGTATCTCCTATGCCTGAGTATAGTTCCGGTTAAGCTCAATACCAGAGGACTAAATCCTCTTACATAAACCCAACTCGATCTCCAATGATCGACCAAATCCTCTTCCTTAATGATTATTATATTATTCACACATATAATCTCATAATCTCATAACCATGATCTACAGTGAGATCTTACATCTATATATACAAACCCTCAACCATAAACAATAAGGTCGACCACCAGACAATAAAACAATTACATAATTACAAAACATGTCGGCCAAAGACTAAACAAATAATATCCAACCCATAAGTCATCCTAGAAACATATCGAGGAGACCAATTCACATGTTATATTATGCCAATCCATAACCTAGATAAACTGGGACCCAATATAGGTCCACACACACTAAATCAATGATCCCAATAAACCAAGTATTGAACATGATCACCATCAGCATCCTGAAACTCCACTTGAAGTCACGCCAACACCACTTATGCATAATATCAAGTATCTACAATAATGATCTGCCAGTGAAACCTTCACCGGAACCACAAACCAAACATGCTAGCATACAAGATAGCATCTGATCAATAAATCAAAACCAACCAACTGAACATGAATCTGAGAAGCATGAATAAGCTAATTCCATAAACCAAACATACCGGAGCATACTGAATCACCATGATCTAATCTAATCAGAAACCAAAAAACCTACCGAGATCAGAAGGATACCGGTAAAGCAACCAAAACAGCTAGTGTTGACATCAATGATAAAATATCAATGCAACACATAATCAATTCCTCCAAATTGCCAACAATCTCCCCCTTTGGCATTGATGGCAACACTAGATGTGAAAAACATCCAAGTGCCAAGAAAATGCCAAACAAGTCTCCCCAAATGGAAGACATCAAAGACCAAACTCCCCTTGTGAATGATATCACTGTAAAGCTCTGAATTACACATATCTCTCTCCCCCTAATGTATACAACTCCTTAAGTTTTTCACGTCAATATCTCTCCCCCTTTGACTCAATGCCAAAAATCTAAAAAATATCAAAGCAAAAACCAAAAACTACTGAATTACAAGGCTAACTACTCCCCCTGAGGAGTAACATCCCCACATCAATCCAGAATGAGTAATATTTTCTGATACTGGACCGATGCCAGTCAACACCAATCAAGTCTCTACCAGAGGGGCAAAAACTCCCAATCTGTCCCTGAAGTACTCAAATGATTCCTTAGGTAAAGGTTTAGTGAAAATATCTGCAATATGCTCCTTAGTGTTTACATAAAACCAGTCTTACTTCATTTGCTTCCACCTTTTCCTTCAAAAAGTTGTACTTGATAGATACGTGCTTTTTCTTATAATGAAATACCAGATTCTTTGATATATTAATAGCAGCAGAATGATATATTAATAGTAGCAGAATTATCACAATGAATAACTACCGATTCATTACAATCCACCTTTATATCCTTCAACATTTGCTTCATCCATAGAACTTGTGTACAATTAGTAGCAATAGTAACATACTCAGCTTCAACAGTAGATAAAGAGGTACATGAATTCTTCTTGTTGATCCATGAAACAAGTTTCTTTCCAAGAAAGAAAGCTCAATCGGATGTGCTCTTCCGGTCATCAATATCTCCAACCCAATCTGCATCTGTATATGCACATAATGTAAAGTCATCATTTTTAGGATACCATAAACCATATTCAGTTGTTCCTTGCAAATACCCGAAAATTCTTTTCATCCCATTCTCATGATTTTCTCTAGGATCACTCTAAAATCTTGATACAATACTGATGCCCTGCAAAATGGACAAGGTTAGTCAATGACAAACAACACACGAGACACAAGAAAATCTTTAGTGTTAGTCAATCAAAAACTAATCTAAACATGCATATCAAGAGAGATACTAAAATCATGCTAATATATCTAACTAATGAAACAAAGATAATGAGGCATCTCCAAATGCCTCTTAGCATGCTCTTAGCTCCTTCTCCCTTGTTCCTCTCCTCTCCAAGTTCCAAAATAGTGTAGCTCTCAGCAGCTTTTTGCACTATGGATGCTTACGGAGGATTGAGATTGAAATATTGCTCTAAATGTAAATAAAGAAGCTAATATTAAGCTATTGATGCTAAAATGATTTATTTTAACCAAAGTGACAATACATGAGTTTGCTATGCTAAATGCTCTCTAAAATGCCTATAGGTTAAATGCATACAAGTTTTCAGGATCTGGATTATGAAGAAATGGGTTCTATTTATAGAAAAAATGGAGCAATGGATGGTTGAGATTGAGCAATCTCAACAAAGGTCAGGATTGAATGATTTCAAATCCATGTGAGGGATTTTAACCCAATCCCAGGATGACAAGTGTCAATGTGAGATAGGTTGAGAGGAGAGGGAATAAGCATTAAATGCTTGATATGACCTTGGGAGTTAATGTCAAGGTTGATTTAATGAATAAACTCTTTATTCAAAGAATAAAGTTTTTATCCAATGGATAAACTCTTGTGCAAATGTGAAAAGGATAAATGGGGTCAAAACAATAAATGTTTGGGGAGACAAGTTTGAAATAACTATAAATGGTTATGTAAGAGCCATAAATGGTCATGTAAGAGCCATTAGTGGTCTTGGAAGACTTTTGGGGGTTAATTTGTTGAACACACAAAGCATTAAATGCTTTTCAAAGACTTTGGAGTCTTTGAGAAGTGACTCCATTTTGCTTAGGAATGTGACAATAATTAGGGGATGGATTAGGCTAATTAGGAAGGGGCTAGAAGAGTCTAGAAGGGGATTAGATTTTGCAAGTGGATTTGGTCAGTGAGGGAAAATAGGATTTATTAAAATAAATTAATTTATTTCAATAAATGTGTGCAAGTTGCATTTGTAGGAAAATGCGAGTGGAGGGGGGATAATGATTTAAATAAATGTTTTTATTTAATTTATTTAAAAGAGGAATAGGGGGATTTAATTAAATAAATAGATTTTATTTATTTGATTGATTGTGAATTTGGTTTAAGAATAAATTGAATAATTTATTTAATTAATTAAAAGAATGTTTGGAGATGAGTTAATTAAATATTAATTTAATTAATTGATGGCTAGTGTATTTTTTAATCAAATAAATAGCGAATATTTATTTAATTAAGTTGGACAGATTTGTGTGACTACAAATACAAACTACAGTCATTATATCCAGTATAGTCCGAGTAAGGTATAACAAATCGCCAATCATAGACTTGTACCTAGTAGGATTTACCGGTGCAAATGCATCCTTCTTTGTCAATTTTTCACTTGTAACCATAGGAGTACTTACCGGTTTGGAATTTTCCAAACCAAATTGTGGACAACTAAAATTCATTAAATCAATATTTAATTAATTTAAGCCCGTCAACATAATTAATTAATTTAATTGTGTTATCCTTATTCCTCTCAGAATCAATTAAATCTAATTTAATTAATTCCATCACTATTGTCAAATAATTAATTTATCAAATAAATTAATTATTCCCCTATTCTTCTAAAGTCCCCTCCAATAATTATTTCCTCTAAACCCACTTAGTTAATTAATTTTAATTAATTAACCTAGTCATGAGATTCCTACAAATCACTTTTCCTAATCCCACTCAACCTAATTAATCCTTCTAGAATATCTCATAATCATGCTTATCATTATCCCTCAATTTTTAACTCCCACTCATGTCACATCAACATCGAGTCTCTCAAAGAAATTCAAATTTATTTGAATCCCTCAATGCATGCTTATTTTGGAATTTTTAATTCCTCATATTTGAAATTCAAATTTCTCCCCCCTTTTTCCCAAGGAATTTTATATTCTTGTTTATTTTCCCAAGGCACCCTTGGTTCATGCCTTCTATTTCAAATCGATCTCAACCCTTCATGATCAAATCAATCTTGGCCCTCCATTGGCCTTCTCCAATCTATAAATTGGAGTCTATTCTCCTCACAAATCATCCACTTCTCATGCATTGTCATGGTGCCTATTTATCCTTGATCCATTCTTCTAATCTTATGCTGCCAAATTTCCCTTCTATTCTATCACATCCTCATCATGTCCTCATAATCTTTCATTAAATCCAAATCTATCCATTTCCATTTAATCCAAATCAAATCCTATCATTCGTAGGTCAAACAATGCGGGCGATTCAAAATTTGAATTTTCTGGTGCCTTTTCTGCATATTTGGTTAATCAGCGCATCCGCTAGTGAATCAACGCATTAGACTGCAAATCAACATGTGCATTTGGTATAAAATCTGATTTTTTTTCATTCAAACTGTCAAATAGTGCATGCGCAAGCAAAATAGTGCCTACACTCACGCCAAAATGCATGTGCAGAGTAAAAAATCATTAAAAACTGTGCAACAATGCCCGAGCATGCGCTTCAGCGCGAGTACCTCTGAATCAATGCAAATGACTGCAAAGCAACGCAAACACCATGGGTTCAACGCGTGCATTTTGGTAAAAAAACTGGTTTTCATAAAATGAACATAACGTTTTGTTCGGGTGTCGGATTTAAAAAAGTAAAAATGCGTTGGAAAGAGGATTCAGAGATCTAAAATGGGTTGTCTTTAGATATTTCATATAGTTTTTCAAAAATTATTTTAGCATGTGCAAGTTCAACCCTTGTGTTTGGACTTTAGATTTTCATATTTTTAGCATATAAAATCAATTTTTATCAAACTTTTTTTTGAAATTACATAGAAAATCATAAGAAAACCGATTTTACAATATTTTTTTAGGATAATAATCTTGTTTTTGCAACTTCTTTTCTTTCGAATGCCCAAGATTGATTATCACAAAAACTACTAATCCATTGTTCTCGTAGGTTGCCTAGGAGGTTCAAGCAAACATTGTGTTTCTTTTATTAGGCACCTAGATCTAATTAGGAGGTAAAATAATCTTTTGTTTTCTTTGTCTTGAAGAGTCAAAGGGTAGGAGAGTATTCTCTTTCCTATCTAGGAAATAAAAACTCTAGACCCCTTTGGTCTTTTTTAGGTTTATTACATTTCTACCCTTAGCGGGTCTGCCCTCCTGAGGTACTCATAGAGCCGGTGAGAGAGGAACAACACAAGTGAGCACACCCGTACCTGGGGTTCCAAACTCACTATAATAAATAGTGCATTGAGATAAAAATAATCAATGGTTGGGGTTATATGAGAGTTCACTCTCACATTAGGTGCTTAGTAGGATCCTAGAGATCTCAATCACGCTTGCGTGACTAGTAAGTTCTTGGTGCTTAGTTGGGATATAGGCCTCAATTGTTCTTGCACAACTACAAAGGGTAGCTCCTAATGAGAAGTTGTACTAAGCACCTTGTGCATAGTGGCCAAAACCTTCTAGTCATTGGTGCAGGAGGTCGGACCTCCGAAGCTGCCCATATTTTTACGGCCTTAGTAGAGACACAAATTTTGCCATGAGGATTTTTCATGAGAATTTATGCTTGGCTACCCCAGAGAAGTGAGTGGCATGAAGTGAAGCCAGTGGGGTTAAGCATCTAAGTGTCCGCTCTGGGTAAGCGTAGCTGGGAAACCAATTGGGATCCATTGACTATTGTCCTTGCTTGCCATAGGATATGTTGTGAAGGATAATGAGTGTCTTTTGAGTCTAACTTCTTTTGACCATTGCATTTTCTTTACTTGACATATCTTGCCAAGTCCATCCCCCACAACCAAACAATCCTCCCTCTTTCCAAATTCCATCTTGTCATCATCAAATCTTTAATCCATTTCTATCTATTCAATAAATTCTCCAATCCCCAATCCACTTTCATCCATTCAAACAATCATCCCCCCTCAACCAATATTCTTGTCCAAATCATTCATCCAACTTTGGGTAGCCTCCCCCTTTATTCTTCCTATTATCTATCTATTCTTCCATAATCATTCTCCCTCTAATCCAATCAAATCTCCAAAATTCCAATCAATCAAATCCATCCATCTTCCTAATCTGGTTATCCAATCCTTTAATCCAATAAAATCTAATTCATCATCAATTCCCATCTAGGCCCTAATCCATGGACTAATCAAATTAAGTCCTTATCCAAGGACCAATCCAATCCAATCAAGTCCTAATCAAAGGACTAATCCAATAAAATCAAGTCCAATACAAATCTAATCAATCATCATTCCAAGCCAATTCCTAATCCTCATCTTCATTTAATATCATCTTCATAATCTTTCTCCTCCAAAACATATTCATCCAATTCCAATCTAATCCTTCACTCTCAACATGACTACCCAAAATTTCAAAGCTTGGTATGAGAAGATGCTCATGGAAGTTCATGAACCTGCCTACCAAGTCAATTCCATAATCTCTCATCCACCTATCATACCCTCATCCATCTCACCTCAACACGTTGCACCTAATCCTAATCTATACCATATCTCTTGTCCTTCCTCTACCTTCGACAAGGGAAATCCATCTTATTCCCCATCCATATCTCCATATTATCCCTCATCCACATACTCCTCTAATCCAATATGTATACCTCCATCTCCGCTCCCATCCATATCTCAATCCCCATCCTTTCACAACACATTCATTACCTCTACTCCCCATCCAAATCCTTTACTCCATGGTCCTGCATGCATTAATCCTAATTCCCCAATCCATTATCCTAATCCTCCATTCAATCCCAATCGCAATCCTCCATCTAATCCCAATTCTCCATTTAATCCTAATCCTCCAAAATCCGTATTATCCATTTCCTCCAAGTCCATCATCCATAATCTTATCCAAGACATGCTAGCAAAGGAGACAAAATCCTCACCTCTAAGCAAAGTGGCCAAGTCTCCTCAAGTCCTCCATCCACCCCAATCACCTCCACCTCAAAACAAATTCCAATCCCCCGCACTTCATGATACCCTCATTCCTCAATCTACTCACATCAAAGCTTCCATACCTTCCTCCATCACACAATCCCCACAACTCCAAACATGCCAAAATCTTGTTCCAAAGCATGCTAGAATATAATACTCTCCATCTCATGATGCATCTCCTTTTACTCCATCTAATTATGGCATTCCCTCCACTTCCCCTCATGATCATATGATTCCTCTATCCAACCCTCTCCCTCCATCACATGATCCTCTTCCATCTCATGATCCAATCACCCCTCCCACTCCATCTCATGATACCCTCCCTATTCAAGATCAAAGTATCCCTTCATCTCTATGTCATGATCCCAATCCATCTAAAGATCCTAATCTTCCTTCTACATCTCATCCCCCTCAAAATTGACTCGCATCTCATTTTCGTAATAATAAGGTTCCTCAAGCTAATGCTCAAGATGTTGGTACATCCTCTATTCCTCTTAAATCCAAATTTATTTCATATAAATCAAAATCTCGTTATCCCCTGTCATCCACATCCATTTTGGGACCTTATATTCCAAAACTAAATCCTCCATTCCTTCCATCCATTTTGGGTCCTCACATCCCTCCATCCACTATCCCTAAGCAAGATCAACAAAGGCACACATCATTGAATGCCTCCCAACACTCTCCTTTCATCATCCCACCATCCACAAAATCCTTAAGTTGTTCATCCTCTTACACCCATCTCATTTCTATTGGAAGCAATTTGGATGCCCAATCTAAAAAGCATATAGCTCAAAATCCACAAAAAACAAAGGATCAACATGTCCCCTCAAAACGACATGCCCAAAACAAAAATATGATCTGAAAGAAAGAAAAATAAAAAAGGCCACAAAGGCCCCAAAATAAGAAATCAAGAACTATGTGGATTCCCAAAGAAGCAATGCATCCCAAAGCAAAATGAAAATTGGCATCCAAACTTGCTAATCCAAAAGCTCCATCAATTCAAAATTCCTCCAATTCTCCATCTAAAACTCCTCCATCTTCAAAATCCATTTTGGGTCCTTATGTCCCAAAATCCACCATCCCAACTCCATCATCCCCCTCTTCTATTTTGGGTCCACATTTCCCAAAATCCACACTCTATCCCCCATCTAATTCAAAACACTCTCCCCCACTACTCCACCACCCTTCAAGGTGTGTGCCAATGTTGATCTTCCACAAATTCTTCAAAACCCCATCCATTATCCACCATCCACTTTTCACAATTCCATTCCGTTAGTCCAATCCTTTCCAAGGGTTAGTGCAGGATCATGGGGGGCCAAAAAGTGGCGATGTGAAAAAAATAGCCTTCTCCACTCGCTTAAAAATGTGAATATCCGTGTTGATTTTTGGCTTGGCTTGGGTGTCAGTACACCTTGGCATGGTAAACACCTAAGCAAATAGGATATCGGATAAAATCGGATATTCGATTTTTATAGGTAATTTTAAATTAAAAAATAAATTATATAATATATAATGTAATATAATAATATATTATATATTACATATTATATGATATATAATATATTATTATCTTATATTATATATTATATAATACATAATATATAATATAATATTAGATTATAAAATATTATATTATATTATATTATATTATAATATATAATATAATATATTATTATATACATGTAGTCACATAAATATGTCCATTTAATTAAATGGATATTTACTATTTATTTGATTAATAAACCCACTACCCAACAGTTAATTAAATTAACATTTAATTAATTCATCCTCAAACATTCTCCTATTAATTAAATAAATTATTCAATTTATTTTAATTAATTCATTACACCAAATTCAAATCAATTAAATGAATAAATCCTATTTATTTAATTTAATTCCCTTTCGTCTTTTAAATAAATAATAAAACATTTATTTAAAATCATTAAATCCCCCACTTGCATTCTCCTACAAATGCAAGTTGCAACCACAAGTTGAAAAAAATTAATTTTATTTTAATTTAAATCCTATTTTCCCTCACCCACCAAACCCACTTGCAATCCTAAATCCCCTTCTAGACCCTTCTAACCACTTTCTAATCATTCCTAATTAGCCTAATCCCATTTCCTAAATATTGTCACATTCCTAAGCAACTTGAAGTCACTTCTCAAAGCCTTCAAAGTCTTTGAAAAATGTTTAATGCTTTATGTGTTCAACAAGTTAGCCCCTAAAGTCTTCCAAACCACTAATGGCTCGTACATGACCATTAATGGCTCTTACATAACCATTTATGGTTAAATCCACTTGCCCCAATGGTTAGAGACTTTACCTCTAACTCAACCCTCATTTGACTCATGGGTCTCTTCAAACATTTATTTCTTTAACCATGGTTATCCTCACTAAATCTTGCATAAGAGTTTATCCATTGGATAAAGGCATTATTCCTTGAATAATGAATTTATTCATTCAACTCAACATTAACCTTACCTCCCAAGTTAACCCTCAAGTCATGTCAAACATTTAATGATTATTCCCTCTCCTCTCAACCCATCTCTTGTTGACATTTGTCATCCTAGGATTGGGCTGAAAGTCCTCACATAGATCATAAACCCACCAATCCTGACCCTTGATGAGATTACTCAATCTCAACCCTCCATTGCTCCATTTTGCCTATAAATAGAGCTTAGTTCTTCATAATCCAGATCCTAAAAAACTTGTATGCATCTAACTTATAGTGAATTTTAGAGAGCATTTAGCATAATCATCCACATTTGTCATTTTGGGCTAAAATTAATATTAGATAATTAGATAATATATCAGTTTAGCTTGTTCATATTTGCATTCTCATAATCATCCATTCTACAATCTTGAACCTCCATAAGACATCCAGAATAGTGCAAAAAGCTACTGAGAGCTACACTCATTTAGGAACTTGGAGAGGAGAGGAACAAGGGAGGAGAAGCTACAAGCATGGTGGAAGGCATTTGGAGATGCCTCGTAACATTTCTTTTCTTTGTTAAATGTTCTATTTTGCTTTTAGTGTCTCTCTTGATATGCTTGCTTAGGATAGTGTTTGATCTTTAATTTTCTAACACTAACAATTGGTTTCTTGCTTGTTGCTTGTGTTTGTCATCCTAACCATCCTTTTTGCAGAGCATCATTTGGTGAACCCGACGTGAATCGTAGACGCAACCTTCCGATGTTTTTTTTTTTAAAACTACTAACTTTTGCATGTTTTAATTGACACACAGGTCGCGCTTTAGCGCCTTCGTTCACGCTTTAGCACCTTCGAAAGTTGGTACTTTAGCGCTATTGTTTCTAATAATAGCACTATTGTCTCTCAACTGGCGCTATTGACCATTAAATAGCACTATCGTATCTTTTTTTAGCACTTTCAACTCGCTGTTTGATAGAATTAATTCTGTCTGATAGAGTTCTTTTAGCACTTTTGTCTCTTCTTTTAGCGCTTTTGTCTCTTTTTTTAGTGCCTTTATGCTTCTTTTAGCGCTTTTGATTGTTATTTAGTGCTTTCGTGTTAAATAGCGCTTCTATTTTCATACAGAGTAGCGCTATTGTAACAAAGAGTTGTAAAAAAGGCTTTTTGTAACCGAAAAATCAGAATTTAGGCTTGTAGAAGCCCACCATAATCATTTTTACTAATTGTTTATCTCTTTGTGCAGGTTTTTAAATTAGATTAGGAAGCAAATTTACTTTTTTTTTTTTAATAACTTTTTCAAAGTTGGCTTAAAAATGAATTCACTTCTTATTTTATTTTAAAATCAACTTCACATTTCAATTTGGGCTTGATGCACTGCGAAATGGACAAGGTTAGCAAATGACAAACAACACAAGACACAAGAAATCGTTAGTGTTAGTTAACCAAAAGCTAATATAAACAGGCATATCAAAAGAGATACTAAGATCATGCTAATATGTCTAACAAATGAAACAAAGATAATAAAACATCTCCAAATGCCTCTTAGCATGCTCTTAGCTCCTTCTCCCTTGTTCCTCTCCTCTCCAAGTTCCAAAATAGTGTAGCTCTCAGCAACTTTTTGCACTATGGATGCTTATGGAGGATTGAGATTTTAGTATTTTGCTCCAAATGTAAAATGAAAAACTAAAATACTAGATGCTATTAAAATGATTGATTTTAACCAAAATAACAAGATTTTAGTTTGTTATGCTAAATGCTCTCTAAAATGCCTATAGGTTAAATGCATACAAGTTTTCAGGATCTGGATTATGAAGAAATGAGCTCTATTTATAAGAAAAATGGAGCAATGGATGGTTGAGATTGAGCAATCTCAACAAGGGTCAGGATTGACTGATTTCAAATCCATGTGAGGGTTTTCAACTCAATCCCAAGATGACAAGTGTCAATGTGAGATAGGTTGAGAGGAGAGGGAATAAGCATTAAATGCTTGATATGACCTTGGGAGTTAAGGTCAAGGTTAGTTGAATGAATAAACTCTTTATTCAAAGAATAAAGCTTTTATCCAATTGATAAACTCTTGTGCAAAGGGCAAGAGGGATAAACATGGTCAAAGCAATAAATATTTGGGGAGACAAGTTTGAAATAACCATAAATGGTTATGTAAGAGCCATTAGTGGTTTTGGAAGACTTTGAAGGTTAATTTGTTGAACACACAAAACATTAAATGTTTTTCAAAGACTTTTGAAGTCTTTGAGAAGTGACTTCATTTTGCTTAGGAATGTGACAATAATTAGGGGATGGATTAGGTTAATTAGGAAGGGGGTTAGAAGAATCTAGAAGGGGATTTAGGAATGCAATTGGATTTGGTGGGTGAGGGAAAATAGGATTTTATTAAAATAAAAATTCATTTATTTCAATAAATGTGTGCAAGTTGCATTTGTAAGAAAATGCAAGTGGGGGGGGGGATAATGATTTAAATAAATGTTTTATTTAAAAGAGGAAAAAGGGGATTTAATTAAATAAATAGATTTTATTCATTTAATTGATTGTGAATTTGGTTTGTAGTCACACAAATCTGTCCAGCTTAATTAAATAAATATTCGCTATTTATTTGATTAAAAATCCACTAGCCACTAGTTAATTAAATTAATATTTAATTAATTCATCCCCAAACATTCTTCTATTAATTAAATAAATTATTCAATTTATTTTAATTAATTCATTAAATCAAATCCCAATCAATTAAATAAATAAAATCTATTTATTTAATTAAAACCCCCCATTCCTCTTTTAAATAAATTAAATAAAGCATTTATTTAAATCATTATCCCCCCCCACTTGCATTTTCCTACAAATGCAACTTGCACACATTTATTGAAATAAATGAATTTTTATTTTTAATAAAATCTTATTTTCCCTCACCCACCAAATCCACTTGCAAAATCTAATCCCCTTCTAGATTCTTCTAACCCCTTCCTAATTAGCCTAATCCATCCCCTAATTATTGTCACATTCCTAAGCAAAATGGAGTCACTTCTCAAAGACTCCAAAATCTTTGAAAAGCATTTAATGCTTTGTGTGTTCAACAAATTAACCCCTAAAGTCTTCCAAGACCACTAATGGCTCTTACATGACCATTTATGACTCTTACATAACCATTTATGGTTATTTCAAACTTGTCTCCCCAAACATTTATTGTTTTGACCATATTCATCCATTTCACATTTGCACAAGAGTTTATCCATTGGATAAAAGCTTTATTCTTTGAATAAAGAGTTTATTTATTCAACTAACCTTGACTTTAACTCCCAAAGTCATATCAAGCATTTAATGCTTGTTCCCTCCCCTCTCAACCTATCTCACATTGACACTTGTCATCCTGGGATTGGGTTGAAAGTCGTCACATGGATTTGAAATCATTCAATCCTAACCCTTGTTGAGATTACTCAATCTCAACCATCCATTGCTCCATTTTTCCTATAAATAGAGTTTATTTCTTCATAATCCAGATCCTGAAAACTTGTATGCATTTAAACTATGGGCATTTTTAAAGAACATTTTAACATAATTATCTAATATCTTGTCTTTCTGATAAAATAAATCATTTTAACATCAATAGCATAGTATTAGCTTTCCATTTCACATTTGGAGCACAATACTACAATCTCAATCCTCAATAAGCATCCATAATGCAAAAAGCTGCTGAGAGCTACACTATTTTGGAACTTGGAGAGGAGAGGAACAAGGGAGAAAGGAGCCAAGACCATGCTAAGAGGCATTTGGAGATGCCTCATTATCTTTCTTTCATTAGTTAGATATATTAGCATGTTTTTAGTGTCTCTCTTGGTATGTCTTTTTAGATTAGTTTTTGATTGAATAACACTAATGATCTTTTGGCTTTTGTGTGTTGTTTGTCATTTGCTAACCTTGTCCATTTAGGAAGGCATCATGGTTTAATGAATTAATTAAAATAAATTGAATAATTTATTTAATTAATAGGAGAATGTTTGGAGATGAATTAATTAAATATTAATTTAATTAACTGATGGCTAGTGGATTTTTAATCAAATAAATAGCGAATATTTATTTAATTAAGCTGGACAGATTTGTGTGACTACATTTGCCCCTCTTTGAGACAGTGCGGTTTATCGCGTCGTTTCAAAGAAAGAAAAATAGGTGTGAAGAAATGCCCCATAAAATATTAATTTAATGGGTGGTATACCCCCTCGAGAGATGGACCAATTTTTTTTGAAAAATCGGGTGATCTCTCGAAAAAGAATGAAAATTGGCAAGGTGTTAGAAGAGAAGAAGTGAGCAATACAGGTGAAAAATAGAAGAAATCGGGAGAAAAATGGAGAAATGGGGGGCTCGAGAAGTTCACGAAGACCATGGCGGTGAGCGGGGGGAAGTTATGGTGACGACGAAGGGTTTAAATGGGGTGAAAGGGATGAAAATAGGATCATTTGTGACCGCGACCAGTGTGAAACCAGAGCTCTGATAGTGACATTTTAGAGGAGTGAGCAGCAGTCAGGATGCTGGTATCGATTACAGAGCACAGATTTGAGCGAGTCCGTCGATTCCAGCGGCCAGATGACGATGGACCAGCGGTGTGCAAATTTGAATTTTGAATTTTTATGCATTTTGGATAGGCTTTTTGTTGAGTCCAAGTTGAGTTGGAGCAATAGCGTTGAAACTATGTTTTTGGCCCTATTGCCCAATTAACTAGTGCTTCTGTGCCGCAATGGCGCTATTGGCCTATTGTTTGAGTGCTTTTGAAATGTTTTAGCGCTATTGTATGCATGTTTAGGTGCTATTGATTAATAAGCGCTATTGAGTGCTTAATTGAGCGCTATTGTTCTGAATTAGCACTACTGTGTGGTTGTTTTAGCACGTTTGTAGTTTGAGTGCTATTGGATAGCTTATTAAGCACTTTTGTTAGGGGTTTAGCGCTATTGTTGATAAACTAGCGGTTTTGTTTTAGAATAAATAGATGCCCCAGTTTGTATGAAGAAAATCTCCCGATGCCAATGATGGATGGATGGCAATGTGAAGTGGGAGTTGTTTTGAACCATGGCAGCCTGATGAGACTTAGGTCATTTTTAGGATAAATGCCTGTTGAAGTCGAGGTTGCCATGATTGCTTACCTGTTGAGACCCGAAGATACTTGATCAAAGTATCTGTTGATAGTCTAGGTTTAAACTTTTAAGAAAGTTTGAAACAAAACAGCTGATGATGATTGATGAATCTCCATGTGCAGGAGGATCTAGGCGTGTTGCAGTTACACGAGAGACATTTGGCGACACAGGGGTTGCAGGATCGATTGACAGAGGTGGAGATAGATTATATTGCTGCGACTAGATTGTATGAGGTGATGCACATGCCCATGATTCGGATGAATCACAAATTGATTACAGCGTTAGCCGAGCGGTGGCACAGTGAGATGTGCACCTTCCATCTAGCACAGGGGGAGATGACAGTGACCTTGGAGGATGTGCAGCGTATCCTGCGGATTCTGATTCGGGGAGAGATGGTCACGTATGACAGATCTTGGGGGACCCTTGCAGTTTAGAGGTTCTTTGATGAGGATGTTTTTATTGATGATGGCTCTATTGCTTGGGAGGAGATAGCTGCGTTATATGAGCCTCTACCAGTAGTTCTAGCAGGTATTATGGGAGGACTTCTGTGTCCTGACAGACGATCACATGGTTTGGCCATGGGGTGGGGGCAGGTGATCAAGATGATGATTACCGAGGGGACCCGATTTGCTTGGGGGTCATGGGTGGTGGCGCACCTTTACCATGAGTTGCATGAGGTGGTTTATTGGGGGAGGCGTTCCTTAGTAGTGGGAGTGACGTTGCTTCATATTTGGGCCTGGGAGCACCTACCAATGACTTGACCAGTGAGTCTGAGGTTCTGAGCTTGGGAGCACCTACCAGTGACTCGACCAGTGAGTCTGAGGTTCCACGCAGTAGATCAACCTTATATGTTTATGTATAGCGACATGATGAGTCAGCCCCACCTGGGGAAGTTAGAGTGGTGGCGGCGGGCATTAAATGATCTAGATGCAGTCATATGGCGACCATACCTAGAGTACGAGCCATGGGATGATGATGCACAGGCACTGCCCTATGTATTTATGACCCAATTCCTCATTGGGAGGACCTCATACCATGTAGAGAGATAGGTGTCGGGGAGAGTGATGAGGCAGTTTGGACGGCAGCAAGGACTGCCTAGTGGATTAGGGGAGTATGCTCGAGTGATTCGAGAGAGGTACGCATGGGGACCAGTGCTTCCGTATGATCAGGCATTGGCAGAGTTTCAGATGCTACAGGCGAGACTATGGGACATAAGACCAAGGGTCATGGATGCAGGAGTATCAAATGAGTATACGCAGTACCGGACAGTGCACCCGCTCCTATGGATATCCGATCTAGCAGAGTCGATTCCTGATTTTGAGGATGAGAGGGGATGGAGACGGAGGAGGATAGGAGGTCGAAGACCGAAGGCAGGTGGAGGAGGTGGAGGAGGTGGTGGAGGAGGAGGAGGAGGAGGTGGTGGAGGAGGTGGTACCTTGGGGATGTAGTTTCAGTGGAGAGGGAGAGGTGGACTGCCACTATGCATAGCACAGGGGCCGCTGATACAGGGAGGAGTTTGACTGGGTGGCAGGGGTATGGAGAGGGAGATCCCGATGGACAGAGGGGAGAGAGCTACTGAAGAGGGTGGTACAGGTGAGGCTGCTATGGATATGAATGAGTGAATGGATGGGTGATATGCAACATAATGCAATATATAAACAGATGAGATGAAATGACAATCCATAGTGCTCTATTTTCATCATTGAGCTTTAAAATGTTGGAAGAGAATACAAGCATCTTGACATAATGATTCAAGATGACCTGAGTATTCCTTACATGGATTTTATATAGCAAGTTAATACCAACGATTTGATATAAGGGTCAAGTCGACCAGAGTATTGCTTGTGAAACATACAAGGATTATCTCCATTCATGCATGACTTGGATCGTCCTCCTTGATCTTAGGCTGATCATATCCTGAGACAAGTACATACCATAATAAGAGATAAAACCTTTATCCAATTTGGAGGAGGTAGGAGGAACCAAAGGAAGAGCATTGTACTTGCAAACAAACAGTATATACATAAAGAATAAAGAATAAGGATCCTTGGTAATGGTTCATGCTCATATGGTTGCGGTATATGTTGTAGTCAGCAAGCCATAATGATCTACGTAGCTTGGTGAACTACCTACGTAGACACCATTAGTACATGCCCTAGTATTTCATCGGAAATAATGCTGAAAGATCCTGATATAGATAAACAAATGAATTACTCACAAATCAACCAAGTATTTGATAGCTTAACATAATTTTCTTGTCAAAGAAAACATCACTTTTGTCTTCGTTTTGGTAAGGAAGGATGCATCCTTGTTAAAGACAGTTTTGATTTGTTGATGTTGATTGTGTGGTTTGATTGATAAGTGGTCATCATGTGAGTATTTTGTCAATGTTTGTTTTGTATCTGTTCGGATGAGTATGTACAAGGAGTTGCCATGATTTTGTGTGATTTTCAATGGTTTTTCATTGTTTGTGGATTTTGTGAGATATTTTTGAATGTTTTTGGATTTTGTGAGACATTTTTGAATGTTTTTGGATTTTGTGAGACATTTTTTAATGTTTTTGGATTTTGTGAAACATTTTTGAATGTTTTTGGATTTTGTGAGACATTTTTGAATGTTTTTGGATTTTGTGAGACATTTTTGAATGTTTTTGGATTTTGTGAGACATTTTTGAATGTTTTACCCAATGAATCACCAGTAATGTAGAATCCACTTCCATCAGCTAGATTTAAGGGCATTGCCCCCAAGTTTAGACATGACTATGAAGAAGCAAGATGCAAGACACATGAAGTACTTTCTGTGATTACAGATCAAATAACAAGCCATGGTTTAGATGGATGGATGTGTGTATGCACTGAATGTGATTGCAACGAGCCTGAAAGATACTGGAGCCATAGTCTTTTATGAGTGGCACCTGTTTGCCAGGTTTTTACCATCGCACTTACCCAAGGTGCCACTGAAGTGTTTGTTCACCATTTGGATGCATGATTTTTCTTTACTATTTTGATGTTTTTATATTTTCTTCAGGACATTTATCTGGATGTTTTTGGTATTTTCGTCGGTATATATGGGAGCCTGATGCTCTGTACAACTTATGTGTAAAATCATTTGAGGTGCATGTTGTTGATCAGATCTGCTAATGGTTCTCCTTCTGAAGTAGCCAACTGATATGCCCCAGACCCAAATACAACAGTAACAACATATGGACCCAGCCAATTTGATTCAAACTTGCCCCAATGTTCTCTGTTTGGTTGGTTGCAAGGATTCTCTTGGAGAACAAGATCACCTACCTCAAATGTACAAGGTCTAACTCGATGATTATAGCTTCTACTCATGCGCTGCTGATAGACTTTGAGATGGTTGTATGCAACTTGTCGCTTCTCATCAAGTAACTCTAAGTCTTGAGGACGAGATACTCTA